>NC_086343.1:27268306-27452416 GCF_032445375.1 Bacillus rossius redtenbacheri | reverse complement strand
AAATTTCGGTCAGCAAATCTAATAACTTGTTTAGTCGATTTAGGCTTTGCAGTTAACTTTAATGTTTTAGATTAATTTTTTTCCCTAGCAACTTTAAGAATTGTCTAGTAAACACAAGCACTGGACGAAGATTTTTTTTCTTTCCTGCGTGATGCCTTTGTCTACTGAAACATTTGGCAGCAGCACTGTGCCACACTTTTTGTCAACACACACATATTACACGTCCATAAATTCCCCTACAGCCAAGGCTTGAGGCCGTGGCCCTTACAGCAGTTTCAATGCATTACGTCATCCAAGGTTGAGCGAGAAAAAATTAAATATATTTTTTAGAGTATTCGTACAGTTATATTATATACCACCGCATACGCCATTAAGTCAGCTATGATCAATTTAAAACGTTCGGCGATTTAGTGTGAAGAGATGATTTTCCCGAACTCTTTTATGATTGCAATGTCCCCCATACCAGCCGACAGTGCAACTAAATGAAACCGTAAAAAAAGCTGTAAGCTATAAGAAGAGGAAGCCAACGGAAATCATGGAGAATCCGCACAATGATGAAAAGGAGAAAAGGGAGGGTGGGAAGGAAGAATTAAGAGAGGGTGGGAGAAATAGCGGTGCCCATGGGACAAGATATTGATTTTTCTTCTCTCGGTGAAGAGGAAATTAAATTCGGCGGAATTGTGAAATCGGATGGGGGGGGGGGGGGGGGGGGGGTTGAGTAAAAGGGTGGCCACGTGGAATAAGAGGGGGTGGGTAGGGTGAGGTTTGTAATCGCATTAAGCTGGCTGGTTCCGGAGGCAGACAAAGGCGAGGGGTGTGAGGTAGCGAAGGGGGTAGTGGAGTGTTTGCACGGGTCCAGAAGTCTGCAGTCTCGACCCTCAACCAACCCTTACAACCAACTACTCATCCCTTTATCCGCGCCCTCCCAGAAATCTTCCGGCGTGAGCTGACGATGTCACACGGGTCAGCAGTCAGCTGTCGGCCGTCAGCACCGGGGATTTGAGCGACCAAGCGGTGACGAGAGGGAAAAAAAATGGAGGTGGTAGGACAGAGAAGACAAAGGGAAGGGTTTAAAGATGCCTCCACACACAGAGCGTTCCAAATGAACGGAAAATTTAAAAAAACTCAAACCGTTCCCGTGATCACAACCGCACAAAAGTTCGCTCATAGTACGTCGAAAACATTATTTCACGTGTCAAAAGTATTGTCGAGTAAAACAATCACATTTTAAAAGGATCTAAACCGTTCTTTATTTTAGCTGGGATTAAATACAGCTACCATCTGGCGCCCGCCTACTTCTACTGTTATCTGGATTCGCCAAAATAAAAATAAAAAATTCCATCATTACTGCACTCGGTTTTAATCATCTAGCTGCCAAAATGAATTCTAAAACTACTACGCAGAGTTCCTACAAAATGCTGAAAAATAATTGTAACGCCAAATCCATTCAAGAGGAAATGTTTTTAAGTATAAAAACGGTCCCAATATTTAAAGACGACTTCTACGTGTTCAAAAAAAAAAACAAAACAACTGGAACTTCACAAAAAAATTGGTTGTAAAGTCGGTTTACGGACGGCAGTTAAACGTGACGTCATAACAAAACATTGAAATGATTTCATACTTCTATGAATAAAATTGAATCATTTTTAATGAATTATCAGTATTTTGTATAGATACAAGTAATGAGTGAAATGAAATCTACAATTTAATTGATAAATTTACTTTTATTTGCACTCATTAATTCAAGTATGTTTATTACTTTAACGAATATATTATTTTAACTATAACTTTTATACATTTTTGCTATTTAACTTCTTCCAATCTGTGTTATTCTGTTAAGGTTAGGACGATGATAGGAAAAGTAGGAAACGAATGGGAGTGTTTCAAGTTTAATGTGCCTCGAAAAAGTCAAATCGATGGTTGTTCCAATCGAGTGGGAGAGAGATAGATGCGGCGGAAGCGTGAAATTAGCGTAACGGGACACAGAGTAACGGGACAATGTGCGTAACGGGACACGTTTTCGTGCGTGCAGCCGGCGTTCATCGATTTATTAGACGTTGTCACGTCAAAAAATGTTTCTAAGATTTTATTTATAAAAATTAACATAACATAAAAATATCCTATCCGACTACAAATTCAGCCCCTCGCAGCTGCATGGCTGACAACTTTGGTAGCTGTCCCCCTCATGAATGATTTAGATAAGGCGTCGATTCTACGTTAAAAAAAAAAAAAATCCTTTGACGTTCACCTAAAAGGGTTCCCCGTCATCCTTAATATCACGTTTCTGTTTTGACACATCGCAGGCTGCCGACTTTTTTTGTTGTTGCTAATTTCGGAGTCGGACACGATGACAAGTACGCTGAAGGCTGACGGGTTGACGGGTTGAAACGCACAACTGTATGTCCCGCCCCTTCAGTGTCAGGAGCGTATTGAAACAGTGGAATCAGTTCCGCCATTTTTTTTATGTATGTATTTATGCCCCGCTCTCGCTCCAGTACCACCTCCAAACAAACTCGGCAATTGCAATTATTCACACGACTTTCCCAACAAGAGATTGGCTATATGAAGTGACACGCTTACCCGACACTAAAAACGTGAAATCCGTCACAATCCACATTCGTGCAAGATTACCGATGTGGTTAGTGGAAAAGCTATGGTCACATTTGGTTGACGTGACGTCTAATAAATCGATGAACGCCGGCTGCACGCACGAAAAAGGATTACTCAATGTCCCGTTACGCTTTGTCCCGTTACGCTCATTGTACGCTTGCGCCAAGTTTCTCTCTCTTCCACTCGATTGGAGCAACCATTGATTTGACTTTTTCGAGGCACATTAAACTTGAAACACTCCCATTCGTTTCCTACTTTTCCTATCATCGTCCTATCCTTAACAGAATAACACAGATTGGAAGAATTTAAACAGCAAACATGTATAAAAGTTATAGTTAAAATAATATCTTCGTTAAAGTAATAAACATATTTGAATTAATGAGTGCAAATAAAAGTATATTTATCAATTAAATTGTAGATTTCATTTCACTACTTATTTGCATCCATACAAAAGTGTTAATTCATTAAAAATGATTCAATTTTATTCATTGAAGTATGAAATCATTTCAATGTTTTGTTATGACGTCACGTTAAACTATCGTCCGTAAACCGACTTTACAGACAACCAAATTTTTAACTTCAGTTCTTTTTTCACACGGCTGTTTTTTTTTTTTTTTTTTTTTAATGCGTAAGCATCTTAGCTCTCGGTATACGGCAATTGGTAGGATTAATTTCTTGAATGGAACGGTAGTCTCATGGAACGGAAATGTGTAACGACGGTGCTGCCATCTGTGGCGAATAGCGCGAACTTAAAAGTTTACAAAGCCAAAGGGAACCTGATCGATGAAACTGAACGATACATGTAGAAAATCAGGGACAAAGCCGAAATTTAAGTTTTTTAACAAAAAAAAATTTTCTTTCGTTTTTTATCGGAGCAGTCTCATTATATAGTTTAACCTTTCGCTCTGCGAGTCGAATGATTCGATAGTCGACGTAGCTTCTCCGGCAGAGAATTCTAGCGACGGGTGCGGAAACAAAAGCGTGATTCGCGTCAATATAAATTTAGTTGAAAACACAATATTTTCCATGCACATTTATCACGCTCAGCATTATTTCAAAGAATTCTACGTTATATTTTGAGTGTCCCAGTTTCTTATAAGTGTATTTTTGAACATGAGAAAACACGAATTTGCTCGTTACTGAGGTTAGATGTTGCACATCACTGGCGAATACTGAAAGACTAGTTCACAATTTTTTTTTTTAATGTTTTATTGGCATTTTTTCCTTCAGGGCGAATCAAAGAACTCAGACAGTCGATAACAAAATACCATTTTAATTAGTAGAGACATGCAAAATTCGCGGATTCATTTCGCGACAGGCTAGCATCAAAACAACTATACCTTCGTACCGCTTCTGCGATTGGCCCACATTTTATCCGGGGAACTGTGAGCCGATGGGAAACACTAAACCAAGAAAGTGCCGAATTACGGACAGCCAAGTTGAGACGTCTCACGCGTCAGTAGCCAATGAACAGGTGTCATTTCCGCGAGTATTTAAAGGACTGTGGAGTCTATCCTAGAGGTCAATGAATCCGCGAATTTTGCAGGTCTCTATTAATTAGTAACATATATAGTCCACAATGTAACCAAATAACGCGAATTTGTAGATACTACTTCAGGTCCTAAAGTGAATGTAGTGATGTAAGACAGACAGTAACAGACAGTAACTGACAGAAAAGGATTTTAGACGACAGAACCTCATTGAATCTAGAACCACGTTTAATACCTACCAGGCGATACAATTTTTGTTTGTCATGCTTATATGTTTATGACTATGTACGCGCACCATCGACTTGGTAAACACTGCTAAAATTATACTCGCTCAGTGCAAGGTCTACCAAAACTAGTAGACGCGAGGTTCTCTAAGCAGCTTTACACTGTCTTTTCCTAGTCTCAAAATAATTTACTTGTCAGAAAATTTCAAAATTAAAATGTTTAAGTAGAAACAAAGTAAAATTTATAAGTGCTATCCGATACGACATTGACAATAACGCGATTGCGTAAACTTTCTAAATATAAATTGTTTTAAATTTGCTGGCTGCTTCATGTGACGTCTGTGGAGAACAAACAAATCCACTATTGGGGAAATAATAATTTTATAAAAAATGCCAGTCCCCCCCCCTGACTGAGAACGGTGGTTTACTATTCTACCTTCTCGCTGCATTAAAAAAACTAATTGGTCCCAAGAAAAGAGTTTCAAGGGCTTACACCCCATCCATAGTGCTCGGCCGCAAAAGCCATTGTGTCATTGCATTGTCACTTCATAACGCGTCTTTCAAAAGCAATTCTGACTTATCCTTCACAATAAAAAGCACAGAATATTAATTCCTACACAAAAAAATTTTTATTCTTAAGACGTATGCTACACTTATCAGCTGTTTTTCAAACACTTTTGACCTGTTACTACCATCAATTATTAAAATGCAACCATTTTACGACGGCGACAAAGTTATGTCGATGGTTGCAAAACACTATGTTCAGTTTAAAAATAACCCTGTAGCTTAGCGTTCATCTTACATACTTTATTATTTGTAACAAAGGTTTTAAGTTCCAACTTCATTTCATGACGAGAAACACGCGTCGCTTCCCCACCCGCTGCAAGAATTCACTGCTGGAGCAGTTCGTACGCCATAAAATTATTTCATTAGCAGAACGAAATTTTTAACTACATAATGAAACGGCTCCGATAAACGCGAAATAACACCCCCCCCCCCCCCCCCGCACCATTATCCGTGAAAAAATATAGTAAAAACCCGGCTTTGAACTACATTTTGGATAAAGAATTTTTATCAAAATACTGCCCATCTTGCTAAAATCCATCTAACAGTTAATACTATTAAGTTTCCGCTTGGCTTTTGTGAACTTAGGTTTGCGCCATCCGCCACAGATGGCTGCACAATGGTTACATATTTCCGTCACATGCAACACTTCCGTTCCATTCACGAAATTACTCCCACCAAACGCCGTATGCCGAGAGGTGAGATCGTCAGACACACCAGAACTTTTGGTACGAAAGTAGAACATTGCGTGCGATGCAGAGCCTTAACCATCCGAAAGCAAAGGGCGCCTTAAACGGCGTCCCTTTATTCCTCTCCCGAGCGTCGCCGAGCTGCGGGCGTCCGGAAGAGAAGACGGGGGAGGGGGAGGGAGAGGTGTGTAAGGGGCGCCGACGACGAAGTTGATTGGAGCGAAATGGGTCGACGTCGGACGCGAAGAGCAGGCGCCCAGAAGCCCCGGTGTCAATTAAACGACAATTAAGGGGGTGCCCTATAGTCATAACGAGGCGCTGATGAGCCTCCGTCACAAGACACCTGCTGCCCCCCCCCCCCCAAAACCAATTCAAAGAATACCCACAGGAGGATTTGCAGGCTAGAGACTGCAATCCGTACCACTCGGCAAACGGAAAACCAAACCTTTTAGCCCACCTGGGCCTACATTCACTTGACGTGTTATAGCATTTATCTTTTTTTTTACAGATAATATTTCAGTTTTTTTTCTTAACTTCATACATATGTTCCTGTGCAAATCATTCTTAAGTTTTATTATAGCCTATATTACGTCGTGGTCTCACTAGAAGTTGTGTGTTATTCCACCGTCTTGCCAATTCTTACAAATATAAATATCGCCAAATTTTCGAAGATTTTATTCTGTATTTTTCAAGAATTAGCAGAAAGAAAATTCCTAGAAATGAATTCAGTTTATTGACGTACTTCTAAACTATTAAGTTTTATATATTCTTACCGGGGTATTTTGATGTACCTACGTTAGCTGCAAAATGCTTTTTGGTGGTCTGCTTCAGTGTTGATTTTTTGTTGTTGTTTATAACGCTCGACATACTTATGTGTGTGTGTGTGTGTGTGTGTGTGTGTGTGTGTGTGTGTAACCGTTGGTTAAGTGACAAGTTGCAGTTCCCTGGTTTATAATGGACATGTCACACATGTCGTGTGCTTTATTGACAAGTGTGGAGATGACTGCACATCAAGGGCTGGAGGATGTACGAGAATTGAATTTAGGCCCAAATCCGCGTTTGTGGATTTCCCGTACGCTGACAAGCAAAGCCAGGAAAAGGTAGATTACCTATCTTATCAAATAACATGCAGAATTCGTTCTCATGTTGACTGTGCAGATGATCCAACAACTGTGACAATGTATCGCACCCATGATGACCAAAACCATTAACATAAAAATTTTTTAGCATTTATGTTTATATGTAGTTACTTCCTTGAATAGCTTTCGTCAAACAAGTATCTCATTTGTTATTGGCGAGAAGTGGTGACAAGCGGTGATACATCACATGCTCTTTCGATTAGGACGAGATTCTGGTCTTGGTAGTTTTAACGAGTCCTTGTTGAGTTCAGAGTTTTATGAGAGACTTATTATGTTTTCTATGTCATTCCCTGGAACTTCAGTGAAGAGTGGATCCACATAGTATAGGTTATGCCCTTGTATTCGGCGAAAACCAACCATTCCGGGACCTATGTAGGGGATGCGTCTCTAGGAACATCAACAACGTTAAATAAAACAGTAACCTAACCACATCTTGTGCTGTATTGACTATGGCTCCGAACTAGGCTGCAGAACGAAACAAATTATATTAATTCTGTTCATTTTAAGGGTAGCGACAGAAGCAGTAAATAATATACAGAAACTTTGAAGTTATATTTAATTCCTGCATATTCCACATTTAATGTGCATTTGTGTATCAATTTACAATGACGCAATGAATTGGGTGTTGCTAACACATGTCAAAACTTAAATAACATTACCAAAACTATCGTAAAAATTATACCACGTATTGTAAACACATTGTAACGCCAAATTACGTTTTTTTTTTCAGATATACTATTAAAAAAACTTTACAGAGGTACAAAATTATATTAACCTGATAACAAATTAGTGATTACCTTACAAATTGGAAGTATAAACAACCTGAGCAGACTTTGCTGAAATAACTACAAAATTTTCAAGTCCACGCTCAGAGGGGGCGGACGCTCTTACGACTCGTAACGCGGTCTGTCTCAGGTCTTCACGTAAATTTGGTCAAGTCTTATGCAAGTGAAAACATGCTCCGAAACGTAGCTCCACGCGATTGGTATACCCAAATGACTGAAAACCTTTTTTCCACAGGCCCTGCAATCTCATTCGCGTTCTCCAAGGGCGGGACTTCGCAGGTGCATACGACGAGGCCGACCTGCTGTGACAAGAGTGACAAGAGTGACAAGAGTGACAAGAGTGACAAGAGTGACAAGAGTGACAAGTGACAAGTGACAAGAGTGACAAGAGTGACAAGACGCCGGCGGTGACACCGGCAAGCGAGTGATAGAGAGACTGGTGAGAGCAGTTTAAGAGGCCACTCCAGTGTTTCAGGGGCACTACGCAACCCGCGTTAACCTCTTAAGATTCAATGCTATTTTCATTTTGCTTATAACTTACTAACTAATATAGATTTCGAAATGATGCTTGCTTGATATGTAAGACAACGATGCTCTTATCAAAGCCCCTTTCTTCAAAAACGTGCATAAATTATGGTTCAAACCTAGACAGTACACTTATGCATATTAGTAAATATTAGAATAAAACCATAATTTATGCACGTTTTTGAAGAAAGGGGCTTTGATAAGAGAATCGTTGTCTTACATATCAAAGAAGCATCATTTCGAAATCTATATTAGTTAATTAGTTATGAGCAAAATGAAAATAGCATTGAATCTTATGAGGTTAACGCGTATTGCGTAGTGCCCCTGAAACACTGGAGTGGCCTCTTGGCGAGCGATAGCGGGCGACGAGTTTCCGAAGATCGGAGCATCGTGGACCGAAGCACCCGGGACGGTGTTGTGTGCGCGGCGGAAGACTGATCTGTGTGTCGCGACCGAAGGTGCGCGATAAGAGACCTTAACAGCAGAGACAGCCGTTTTCGAGCCCAACTCCAATAGAGGTAGTAAATAGTGGACTCGTAATGAAAAAAAAGAAGGCATTAATTTTCGGATAGACATTCAGATTCTTGTAATTTAATAATTGGTTATTATTAGTTGGTTAAAAACTTGTATAATTGCGCAATTTTAACAATTTACTAGTTAATATCCAACGCATTTAATTAAATAAAGAAATTATTTTAACTGTCAATATAAGTCCAGAATTATAAGTGCTTTTAAATCTGCAAGTACGTATCCGATACTAGAGTTTAGTTATTTTTTACAACTAAGAATGTGAAAATGTTAACCGAAAGCCTGGTTCATAAAAATTAAACATTTTACCAAGACAATTTTTTTTCTTGTCCATGCTTGGCTTTCAATTGAGCATTTCCTTTGTCCATCCCCCCCCCCCCTCCAAAAAAAAATAAGCTTGGGGGTCAACAATCTTATGTAACGTTACTGGCGTGTTATAGGTGGTGGCGAAAGTATAAACGGTTTATGAAAGTGTCTTTAAACAAGCAATCGCCGAGGTCCTTCAATGTTTACAACACAGGCGCTTTAAGCACTTTTTGCGAGGGAGTGGCAGACAAGCACGCCAGTGTCACATGAAGAAATTCGTCACTAACAGTAAATGCTGATGGTGGCATAAAACGATAATTGATTCTCGGCGCCCAGGCAAGCCGTTCTCCGCTTCAAGCGAAGAATAATAGTACTCCTTCGAGACGCGTAAGAAAAAAAAATACTAAACCGCTGCGCACACAACCACTATGCGGCCCACTACGTGCTGCAGCTATAGTCTGTCCCTCGCTTATCGAGCAGAACAGAGGAAGTTAACACTCATCTGTGAAAGATTTGTGCAGTGGAAGTGCATGACTTGATGTAAGCTTTTGGACATACGCCATTGCTAAGCACATGTATGTCTGTAGAAGAAAACTACAAAAAACACAAATGAAAAAACACAAATTAAGCAAAAACATTGCTGTTGTCAGGATATAAACACCACACAATACTCCACAACAGGAATATCGTCAACAAAAAAATAAAAACAAAGAAAAAATGGACTAACAGAACGAACCCCCCCCCCCCCACCCCACAAATGATGACAGCACAAAAATATTGAACCAAAAAGAAATTCAGCACAACAGTAAAAAAACGAGACACACACACGACAAAACGAAAAGACGAAACAAACACAACAGTTTCCTAAAACAGAAACAAGCGACGTTTCGGGAATTGCTATCTGCTCCCGTCCTCAGGCAGAGACGCACATGGTACGAAAACACAGGTGGGACTGTTAACACTGCTGCCAGACTGATACTGCCTTGCTTGTTAAAACTAGGAGTCCTATTCTGTAGTCTATCGTTAATCATAACACTTCAATATATTTTTTATCATACCATTCGAATTTTAAGACAATAAAAGTGTCTGACATAACAATTAAAGTTGTAGCCATTCCAGACAGAAAAAAAATTAAAATCCCAAACATCAATTATTATTTCACAGGAGAAACTATTTTTAAGAGTCAGTCACTATTAATCACAAGACATTCCTTGTACGTATTTGCAATTCTGTAAGAGAGCCAAAGTTCTTAAAATCAAATGAAATAAACAAAATGATAGCGAAAACAGTTGAAACCAAGATGGCTTCTTTCAAATAAATATCCTGATGAATAAAAAAAATTAAAATTATCGGATAATGCTCTTAACTAAAAACACCAGGATAATATATATTTTCACAATTCTCATTCCAAATTATTTTACCTTACAAAATACAATTTTTCCGTTTCACGGAAGAAAAAATAAATCATTACATTTTAAAGACGTGTCTGAAACTTTTGCGCTCTATATATATATTTTTTTAAACAGCGTTTTTATAATTCAACAGGAAATATGCAGTTCTCCCCCCCCCCCCCCCCCCCCCCAAAGTATAGCCGTTATTCTGGAGACAGCACATTTGTCAGGCGACGTTCTCCGGTCTTCCTGTTCACTGTTCGGAACGAGCCACTCCACATCATTTGTCACGATTACGCGCACTCAAGTCGCGCGCCGTTGAGCGGGCTCCGCTAATTGCGACGAGGGAGGTAGTTGCAGCTGATAGCCAAAGAGCCGGCTGCACGTAGAGCAAACGACGGCACGCAGAAAAAAAATTGGTTGTCTGTCAAGTCGGTTTACGGACGATAGTTTAACGTGACGTCAGAACAAACCATTGATGAAATGATTGCATACTTTTATGAATAAAATCGAATAATTTTTATTGAATTATCACTATTTTGTATGTATACAATGAAGGAGTGAAATGAAATCTACAATTTAATTGACAAATTTACTTTTATTTGCACTCATTTAATTCAAATATGTTTATTACTTTAACGAAAAGATTATTTTAACTATAACTTTCATACATGTTTGCTATTTAACTTTTTTCCAATCTGTGTTATTCTGTTAAGGATAGGACGATGATAGGAAAAGTAGGAAACGAATGGGAGTGTTCCAAGTTTAATGTGCCTCGAAAAATTCAAATCGATGGTTGTTCCAATCGAGTGGAAGAGATAGATGCGGCGCAAGCGTACAATGAGCGTAACGGGACAATGTGCGTAATTAGACACTTTTTCGTGCGTGCAGCCGGCGTTCATCGACTTATTAAACGTTGTCACGTCAAAAAAAATCTTTGAAATGAAACATGGACGTAAAGAGACCCGTCAGTACAGTTGTGCCGTTGTGCCGTTGTACAGCTGATACTGGTTTGTGTATTGAAAAAATCTTGCGCTCGATAAAAGAACCAATATAGTGCATTCTATTATAACAAACACTTGGAATAGCGAAGATTATTTTCTTTGAAAGAAGACGACACCAAAACGTTTCAATACTTTTGCTCTGCATCGCATCACCTTGAACAGGAATAATACAGGCGATTATCAAGTTGATTTTTTTGGACAGTTGACGGCAATGACCAATAGAATAATTTTCAGTATATTCAAATTAAGTGGAATGAAGTACAAACAATATGCACTAACTTCCCGTGCCAACATTTCACCTCCCAGTATAATTTTTTTTTAAATATTTCATCGTATAACAATAAATAAACTTATCGTAGTTATAATTTTGTCCTATTTTTTGATTTTGCATGATGGTTCAGTTTGTCATTTAGGAATAAGTATTTCTGGAAATTATTAGCATTAAACTTAAGGAATATACTTACTAGTGTAAAAGTAGATTACAAAAAAATGTTTTGTTATATAATTTTCATTAAAAAAATATAATTTTATCACACATGACATCACCCAACACAACAAAACTCATCTTTCAAGACGGCTAGCTGTTGAATACGACACCATCCAACTAGTAGCATGCACCGAGTGAAGAAATAACAAGAGTCCACTGCTTTTTGAAGCCGCCACCACCCCACTTCAGAGGTGGCACAGGAAAGCTTCTGGGAGAGAAAGCAACAATTCTGGAGGCGGTTCCGAGGTATACGACTGGCTAGCCTATTATTACTTGATGCGAAGAAACTTCAGCGAGAGAGGAAAGTTGGATACAACGTTTACGTTTCAGAACTTAACGAAACTCCAGCGCGTTCGTCCTCACTCCACTTAAAACATTTATCTTGATAACAAAAAGTTTAAGAGTTTGTACAAAAATCTCAGGAGGAAAAAAAACTTTTTCCACAAGTTTTAATCGCTCGCCAAAATCTAACCATTGTGTTGTCCAGTTCAAACAGTGCCAGAACTAGCATGCGCATATGTCCATTTGGGGGAGGGGCGGAGTAGGGTTATAGATCGTGACAATAAGTTAACAGGCATATAGCTAATAAACTATGGCTTGATGACATACGCCATAAAATAGCGCCTCTGGTTCCGACACATTATACACGATTTCATTTTGGTCAGTTGCGCCATTTTGTTCTTCGATCGGCTATACAACGAGATCCTACTACAAGCATTATCTTTGGATCAGTCCTAAACGTTGCGTGAACACATACTGGGACTAAGCGAGCTTTAATCGCGTGAATGTAAGTTCATGCATTTCCAATCTGCGTCAACAGGTGGCAGCAGCGTCGAAGAAATGTTAGCATTCCCATTGGTGTACTGGAACGATATCAGTCGCTACAATCGATTGTGACAAGGCAAGGCAATGATTATAGCTGTTTGCACAAGATAGCAGCACATGCTGCTACTACCTCATCTGTTGAAATTTAATAACGACGGAAAAGACATACTGTATTTAAGAGTTTAAATAAATCAAAGCAGTATGCATTATTAACAGGATCTTTACTAAAAAAAACACTGGGCAATATGTAATTATCTGGAGACAAACCTTATTAAAGCATTAAACCAAATGGCCATTTATAAAATAAATTCCGCAAAAATTTGTATCCAAGTCCCCAATGATCGTTCCGCGCTCAAAACACAACGGGTGCGACTGAAGAAAAAAAAAAAAGGTCTAACCGCGATCAAACCGTTTTATGACGGTATTCCAAGCTTGTATTCAGTGGTGCATCTGGCTCTTGGTCAAACAAGGCTTTGCACAACACGAGAACTTCCAGTGCAGGATGACGCAGGAGTTCCGCGCATGCGTGGTTTCAGCCCGCGGCTCGCTTCGTGCGGATCTTCTTGTGACGCGAGACGAGGAGAGGCAACGAGCCAGCTCGCGCCGCCACAGAAGCGTGACGTACCTGCCCGCTGTCAAGGACACCCGAGGACACGACATTCCGAGCGGAACATCGCTGGAGACAATCGTCGTTCATCCATCCCAAGTCAACCCTGCTGGCGGAACAGCATTAGTTCGAAAGGGCGATCTGCAGAAAGTAGTTCATTATTTCACTGATAGTGACTACCTAAATTCCTCTCGGACAATAGACTTTACCTAAATTCCTCTCGGAACAGTTCCTTTACCTAAATTCCTCTCGGACCGGTGCCTTTACCTAAGTTCCTCTCGGACCGGTGCCTTTACCTGAATTCCTTTCGGACCAGTGCCTTTACCTGAATTCCTTTCGGACCAGTGCCTTTACCTGAATTCCTTTCGGACCAGTGCCTTTACCTGAATTCCTTTCGGACCAGTGCCTTTACCTGAATTCCTTTCGGACCAGTGCCTTTACCTGAATTCCTTTCGGACCAGTGCCTTTTCCGCACAGTGCTTCGTCCCCAACCGTACAGCATCTCCTGATTTCCAGCTCGAGGCGACCACTTGAGGCGTTCTTGCTCCAAGACTTAAATCGGCTGCGGTCCGAGCGGGGAAAGGCGCAACCATTTACGATCTCATCCCGCCTGCAGGGACGTTCAACCCCCCCACACCGCCGAGGGACCTGGAGAGAGTTGAGCGACCCGCCTGGAGGAGAGGCAGTGGCTGATGCAAGTGGGTGCGACCAGCCCGTCAGGAGCTGATGCAACGACACCAAGACGGGAGCAAGACCGCTGGAAGAACGGTGCTTGCACTGTTAACAATTTTCGCCTTCAATTAACGTAGAAAGCAGAGTTACAAATTATCCAGGTATACTCTTTTAAATTAACGGCCATCTTTTTTTTTAATTTACGGACGTAAGAGTTAACTCTTAACATGAATCCAGAAGAATAGTCTTGGTATAAGTACTAACATTAAAAAAGAACTGGTTAAGTCTACACAGTGAGAACACTAATTTTGTCCACCTTCGGTTAGAACGAAACGCACAACTTTAAAGTCGAAACACGGCGTAGTTTCTATACGAAGATTGAGTTCGAATTCTCCGTTTACTCGAGTTGAATACTTCGTCGAAAGGTACGTAAGTTTACTGTAATGTGGTGGTGTAGGATTCGGAAGGTAGGTAGTTGGAATGTCCTACCGGTGTTCCCAACTCCCGTAAAAACGCGCGCTAGTAGTAAACAAGCCTGCCTCCAGCGAAGGCCTCAATCAAGACTGAGAGGTCGCAGCTAACCACCGGTTGCACAGCCCCGAGGAGATGAATTCTTCCACGTGTTGTAACGACGCAGTCCTCACGGAACTACTCGGAGATCTCTCAGGCACGCTGTCGACTGCCCGTCCGACAAACACGCTCCTAACACTGCCTGCTCAGCACTGGGGGAAAAAAAATTTCTACTAATACAAAAGATTCCTTTGGTAACCAGTTGCCAATAAATAGTTTTGTAATGCTAAAAGAAATACATCGTAAATTTATTCAATAAAATTGCTGTGGTTATTTTCGCATATTATGAAATAAGTTTTTGGAAACAAAACCGAATATTTACTGTCGCTCTTACGAAAATTTGCGCGTAATTGTATGAATTTGGATTGATGATGTATTCAAGCATACATTTTAAAACCATAGGAAAAAAAGGATAATCGAACATTCAACAAATTAACTTTGTTTTATTTTCCTTATTAATGTGTACAGTTTATACAAGAAAGCTTACAAATAACCAACTAACGTAGGTACTGGGGCAACAAAAAAATACCCGGGCAAAAATCCGAACCCAGTATTACTCCCAACATTATTTTTGTCTCCGTACTGTTTTTCACGTAATTATTTGTAACCCTAAAATATTAATTCAGTTCCATTTACAAAATTTACAGTGAACTGAGAGGGAAAAACCGCATCGAACTTTTATGTAACCTAAAGGTGTTCGTGTTTTTACAACGATCCTGGTAATAGGGTTGAGTGAATTTGTATATTTCGGACACAGCACGGCTACACCGTACGTCACAAAACATACTAGATATTTCAAGGAGGAAAAAAAATGCAGGATAACCGTAAAAATTAGCAGGTGTCTATAATTCGGTTACTTGTTTCTAACCTGTCTCATGATGATTACATAATACGGTGTGCGTAACTTTTGTCAACTTATGGGAGATTTTTTGCACAACATTTTCCTACGCTTAACTGTGACACCATGCTCTGATTGGCTAAGGCCTCAGCTCAACGTATCAAAAAATGGTAAGCTGGTCTCGTCTGCTATTTCGTGCTGTACCCATCAGGAAATAAAACTTGCCAAGGAAGTTTGGTTATTTGGGGGATAAGGCACGCATAGGTTTATTAACAATTACTTCCAAATCCGTCATAAATACAGCCAAACCAAGCAGCTTTCTGCCTGTAAAAATTATACCGCATGCGATTATAGAAACACACTTAATCCAAACCATCTGAATAATTGACAGCCCAGAAACGGCTAGTGAATTTTGTTCTGCTAAAATTTTCTTTTTGAGCGAAAACACGGATTGCAAGAAAAATTAAGTTAAGGGCATCTTGTTTACAGATTGAGAAAGCAATCGTGTATGTATATTTTTGGATCTTACTAATTTTGTATAAAACCGAACTCATACACGAATATGGTGTGACTATTAAATTTACAAAAGTTAAAAATGTATGCTACCCACAAAAAAAATCGAACTATATATTTGAGTTAAATTAATGATTTCCCCTCCAGAAACGCAGTGTCGCCAGGAAAAAATAAGTGAATTTAGTTCAAAATGTTCTCATTTAAAGTGAAAATATCTATAGCCAGGTTGGAATTACTATGTAGGACTAAACAAAAATTATGATTTTTAACAGTTTCAGTGCATCGTAAATGATTTTTTTCTTATATTCCTGTTCAATAGAAATCTGCAGTGAGAGTTATTTTACCTTATCTCATATCAAATCAATTTACCTTTAACATACGATCGCTTATTTAAGCTGGACAGATAAATTCTTGATTTAAATTAAGTGAACATGTGGACTTAATTGGTTTTGTAATACTTAGAGCGTGGTAATCCAAAAAAATGAATGTTAAATTAAGGTTACTACACACATGCCGAGTTTTTACAGTTAAAATATAGCAACCGTTGAAACTTTACACTAATTGTTCCCAATATAACAGTGAATATGAAGGCAACAGTCTATGCAGTGGGTGTTCTAAAGCTGAAGTCTCTGGTTCGCGATTTGTTAACAAAAAATGGAAGTTGTATAAAAGCTGATAAGTTCGTTGAATTGCAAAAATGAGTTCACTAGGAGGATCGCAAAAAATGTCATCATTAAGCGAGTAACGTTAAAGATGTTAACACATTACCAAGAAATAAGTGATAAACTTCCTTACATAAAAATGTTTTGCTATTTAGAGGGGAAAAGGTTTTGGGGATTGGTCGTTCTCATTTTGACTTCATTTATTAACATGGCTGGATATTAATTAATCGTCAGGAACTTTTATTTTTTTAATTACTTGAGCATTCCATTACAACTCATACCCAATATTTATTTTTTTTAAAAAGCTGTAAATATAATTTTACCTCATCTTTCCACAAAGAAAATACACTCGTCCATCAAGAATAAGCATTTATCGATATACTTTAGGCCCAAGTATAATTTATCAACAAAAAAATCTAATTTTTTGTAGACCAAATTCACTTGAAACCGTATTTTAATTACAACGGTGGAAATGTAGTTGGTACGGCAGCAGCTAGTACACTGCGTACTAGCCTTTCATCGCTGGACGAAGATGATCCAAAACAATAGTCCATCTGCTAAAACATACTACTCATTAAACTTAAGAAAGTATAATAGGACAGTAAGAAATGAATCACTGTATTGTCAAAACATACTGTGAATTAAATGTTAAAAGTTTGTTCGATAACAAAACAGTCTTCTACAATGAATTAAGAAATTAAATGTAATAAATGTGTGTTTTCTTAGAATATAGTTTTTTAATTGTGTATGTATTTATGTTATGTACATTTAGTCATACGCTTAAAGGCTACTTGATCGTTCAGGCATCAGTGACATTCTAAAATAATCCAAGTGCTAGTTCTCTTCTACATAAAACATTCTGCCGACAGAAGTCAAAGGTTTACGGAGAATAAAAGGAATGTACAAATTTTAGGTTGAATTACTTTTAGTTTTTGACTAGCTTCTTGACAGGTGACGAATTCATTAACTTCAATAAATTATAGTTTTCCTGCGAAACTTGCTGTGATAAAGCAATTTGTAACTGTTATTAGAAAACACTGCTATTATGAAAAAAATAATAAAAATGTTATTTCAATATTATTTTAATATTATTCAATATTAGCTAATATAACTGTACTTACAAGTGAATAAAGACAGTTGTCACCAAAGACATCCACATCGTGCTTACCTGCAACAAAAACGAAAAACAGAAATTACACACAAGTTTTAAAATACTGGCAGCAAGTTTATTTACACTAGGCTATGCAACAGAGCAGCTTTTAAATCATTACATAAAATGTAAATTGAAGAAACACTACAACCCAACACTATTATTCACAGTCCCATAAATTTAAGAGTGTATAAACTATCATTCTTAATTAATCATACGTTGAAAATCAGCAGAATAAACCGTCAAAAATGCATTATTTTCTTGGTGAAAAACCTCCCATATTTTTCAGCGTAACTAATTAATGAAGTGTGATAATACGTTATGCGCGTAATTGCTATATTTTATTTAATCACTTGCAAAAAAAATTGAAAACCCAATTATACTATTTAAAATACCATCCATCCAACAAACTTAAAAAATAATTGTAACTAACTTCCTGCCTTATGTTGTGTTGGTGAAAACGACAGGACAGTCACCGACCTAAAAAACTTTAAATACCGCGAGTATATTCTGAGCTATCGAGAGTTTACTAATTTATATAAGATAATATAAGGTTTGTAAAAACTCAACTCTATAACTGGAATATTTTAAAACATTCTTTCTTGTTATAAATCTTATCCAGATGTACACAGGCAAAGCATTTTTTTAATGATTGTTCCATAAGATAAGACATTTATCGAAAACCAGGAAAACGACCAAATTTTGGTTTCACGTTGATTAAACAGTTACAGATGCAACACAACAGGAATACGATGCACACGTACGTATACAATAAGCTTACATATATTATGCGTGACATATCTGAAGTAAACATTTTCTTATGTTCATTCAGTATTTATGTAATTATATTTGCCATCCTATCCTCGTAAACATTAGGTAAATACTGAAATTGAAGTCCATATACAAAAATATTATATGAAACTAAAAATTTAGAATTTTTTAAACAGCAATTTTCAAAATAACTGTTGGAAATCGTTATCCGCCAGTACCAAACCGAGTACCGAAAATAAAGTTACCTGGAGGCAAGAAAATGAGTGTTGAATGTTTGGATTTGAAGTAATAGCGAAGAAAATATATAACAGGTTTCGTAACACTATATTAACACGTCTTCGAAGTAAAGGTTTAGTAGCTCTTCCACTATATAAAATAATTCGCAAAAGAAACATTCACTAGCAAGTTATATGTATCACCTATAAGACAATAAAAATCGCACCAAGTTAACGTTGTCCTCAAACTTCGTTAGAAGATAGACTTCAGAGGAACTCTGATAAAATTCCGCAAGCAGGAAATACTTCTGAATTTGCCCGCAACACGAAGTAAAAAAAAAATAATTGTTGTCTGTAATGTCGGTTAACGGACGTTAGTTTAACGTGACATAAAACACTGATGAAATGATTGCATACTTTTATGAATAAAATTGAATCATTTTTATTGAATTATCACTATTTTGTATGGATACAAAGGAGTGAAATGAAATCTACAATTTAATTGATAAATTTACTTTTATTTGCACCCATTAATTCAAATATGTTTATTACTTTAACGAAGAGATTATTTTAACTATAACTTTTATACATGTTTGCTATTTAACTTCTTCCAATCTGTGTTATTCTGTTAAGGATAGGACGATGATAGGAAAAGTAGAACACGAATGGGAGTGTTTAAAGTTTAATGTGCCTAGAAAAAGTAAAATCGATGGTTGTTCTAATCGAGTGGAAGAGATAGATGCGGCGCAAGCGTGCAATGGGCGTAACGGGACACAGCGTAACGGGACAATGTGCGCAACAGGACACTTTTTCGTGCGTGCAGCCGGCGTTCATCGATTTATTAGACGTTGTCACGTCAAAAAAAAAAGAACGGAAATTTTTTTCATCTTTTTTTTACGAGTTATGGTAATGGTTCGAGGCTCTGACACCACAGGAGTAAAGCCTGGACGGATGTTGAAGAAGAGGGGAAGATGTAGGGAGAAGGTGAAGATCGTCTTGCGCGAGATTCTGGTCTCCGGATCTTCCAATTTTTCGGTTTGAGTATTGCTTCAGTTTGGGGAGCCATAAGCTGCACCCAAAAACTACTCTCAAGCCTGTTCGACCCCTTAAACACAATTCATTGACCGACACTAATCTACAATGTGCAGCTTCTGTCACCAGATGATCCTACTGTGTCTAGCTTCGAACCAGAGACCTCAAGTGTACGCGATCCGATTGCAGTACATTCTCACCAACTGGGTATGAAACAGACTGTACTCATTACATCCGACACACTACAATTTAAGTACGTCTTGAGCGCGTGTCCGCTCAAAGTATGATGTCTACACTCGGTCTCGCTACTAGTATAAATATGATGTCTTCCTTAGCTTATGCACTAGTCCCAGTGACCTTGTCACCGACACCGGAAGCAAACACTGCACACAACACTGCACACAACACTGCACACAACACTGCACACAACACTGCACACAACACTGCACACAACACTGCACACAACACTGCACACAACACTGCACACAACACTGCACACAACACTGCACACAACACTGCACACAACACTGCACACAACACTGCACACAACACTGCACACAACACTGCACACAACACTGCACACAACACTGCACACAACACTGCACACAACACTGCACACAACACTGCACACAACACTGCACACAACACTGCACACAACACTGCACACAACACTGCACACAACACTGCACACAACACTGCACACAACACTGCACACAACACTGCACACAACACTGCACACAACACTGCACACAACACTGCACACAACACTGCACACAACACTGCACACAACACTGCACACAACACTGCACACAACACTGCACACAACACTGCACACAACACTGCACACAACACTGCACACAACACTGCACACAACACTGCACACAACACTGCACACAACACTGCACACAACACTGCACACAACACTGCACACAACACTGCACACAACACTGCACACAACACTGCACACAACACTGCACACAACACTGCACACAACACTGCACACAACACTGCACACAACACTGCACACAACACTGCACACAACACTGCACACAACACTGCACACAACACTGCACACAACACTGCACACAACACTGCACACAACACTGCACACAACACTGCACACAACACTGCACACAACACTGCACACAACACTGCACACAACACTGCACACAACACTGCACACAACACTGCACACAACACTGCACACAACACTGCACACAACACTGCACACAACACTGCACACAACACTGCACACAACACTGCACACAACACTGCACACAACACTGCACACAACACTGCACACAACACTGCACACAACACTGCACAATACAGGCCTCGCAGGAGCGACGAACTCAAGAGCTGACGATGCGAACACAAACACACTCGCCCGCCCAGACTACCTTACAGTAAAATTCAATATTAAGTTACCTTACGATCTTTTCGATTTCCAAACACAGTCCAGGTCGACGGCACGCGTGCGAACCGAAGTCCTTAAACCAGGTGCAAATGTTTCGGCTCGTTTCAAAAGCCCGGACTTATTGCAAGAGTTTGTCAAGGAGAGACAGCGAAATTCGGGCGGGTCGCCGATTTTGCAATGTGTATAGTTACTTCCCATTAGCAATATACCCTGTCAAGAAGAACCCAACTCTCAGCTGTTCTCGAGAAATAGCCGTTCGAAAAACGTGGCACAACTTATATCGCCCGTAATGTTGCGTTCACATAGCTAAGGCAGCGTGCGTCCGATTAGAACGCGGGGTAGGTATCTATTGGGACTTTACTCTCGCAAAGGGACGTTAAAATCTGTAACTGAAGAACGCGCCCTCTCCTCTCTAGATATATATTTTTTTAATCTCGAAACTTCAAACCGCACTTGTCTTGCATATGTACTAACGAAAGGTTTTCTCGGTGTTCGTATTATAAATTTATAATGATTTATAATAAGTATTTTATCAGTTGGTTAATTTTCCATTTAATCATCACAGATAGCTAAGGCTAAAGAAAGTTCTCGTAATGATTGGGAAGGGGAGGAGGAGGAAATGATAGCACGAAATTCGAACTCATTGGTTTGAGAATTCTTTCTCAGGCCGGTATATAAAAAAAACCCTTTCAGAGACAATACAATACGAACGAAAACGATCCTTTGGTGAACGCCCTTTTTTTTTCCCTCGCACTAAAAAAAAAAGTAACGACCAGGCGTGAAACTTGGTTGAGGAGAATGGCGAATAAAATGCGACACTTGAATAACGGCAGCAGTCTAACAGGGCAATTAATTTATCAGCGTTGGGAAACAAAAGACGTGGGAGTTTGCAAGCAGGCGACTGGCTCAATTTATTTCCCTTTCAGCTCAACGGTCCGAGGGAGAAAAAAAAAACAGCATCGCTTTTTTTTCCCTCCTGCGCAGTAGCTAAAACAAACTGCCGGCTCGTTTACTCGTAATTTGTATGTACGCTACTTAGTTTGCTATTTATTTTGCCCCCTTTTTTTTCATAGCCTTGTTCTGTTTTCTTTAGCTCGCGTATCCACGTGTTTCACCAAGGCATGTAGAAATAAACAGTGTGTGTGTGTGTAAGTAGCAGCAGACAGACATATTTAAGCGGAAAAAAAAAATCTGGAGCGCCCATTAAAATGCAATAAGTAGGGACCGGAAAAATTCACGTGTTCAATGACCTGTAGGATGAACTCCATAGTTCTACGTGTACTCGGTCAAATTTAACCCACTCATTGGCTGCTGTCTTGTGAGGAGAAGTCCCAACGTAGCAGTCTGTGATTCGATAAAACTTTGGTTGGTTGTTTCTCATTGGCCCAGAGTCATCCAGGTGAATTGTGAGCTAATAGCAGAGGTAACACTGATTTATAACTATTTGTATTTTAGCCAATCGCGAAATGAATTCGCGAATTTTTCCGGTCTCTAGCAACAAGGTATGACCACGTCAGCTTTTTCTTCCTTGTGATTGGCGGCAGTCTGCCATTGCTTTGTTCGACCGGGCTATGCATGCACCTAATAGAAACACTTGTCAATCGCCGACATGGACGATGCTAGAGTAATTTACGCCTCAGCTAGTAAAACTTTTCGCGAGAAACACATGCCTCTATGTATGGGTCACTGCCGTGGGCCAGTTGAATTTTTTCACTTAATAGGTTAACATCATGCGATGAATGGTGAAAAATAATACTGCACAAATAGCCTTGGGATATAAAAAAATTTCTTTGTAACTCAATGTTGAAGTTTATCTAAAAAAAAAAAACTTCCCTTAAAACACTAATGATATTACGATTGATCACATGTAAGAAACATTTTTTGTTCTGTATTTTACCTAGCAAGACAATAATAATACAGCACTTGGCAGGATTATTTGTTACGCACTAACAAAAATATTGCAGTATGGAATTATAATTGCAAAATGCATGCATACGCTACGTTTAGGTTTTAAAGAAACATGAACGAACATGACTTAACAGATGGTCATCTATTTTTAATACCCAACTAAAAAATAATATCTGGTGCCAAATATTACGAAGCTGCTTGTATTCAAAGCTCCCTTAGTAACTTGTAAAAAACAGGATAAAACACTATACATATATAAGACACAGCAAGCATGTCACCTTCCTACTACGCAAACCATATTTGTTAAGACATACAAATATCCCTTCGACGTTACTCTTCGAAAGAAGTATTCGACGTACTACAATTATGTGCAACATATCAGTAGCAAGCATCAAATTCATGTGTCCTCGTGTTGCATATACACTTATAATACGACTGACACGGAATTTGAACGTAGAATTATTAAAAAAATACCTCGCGTGATAAATACAAATTGTGATTCAAACTGAATTTCTGGACGCCAATTGCACGTTGAATTCGCTGCCGAAGTAGCTACGTAAACCAATGAATCATTTGATTAGCTGACCGAAATTTTTAACTATATAATGAAACGGCTCCGATAAAAGCAAAGAAGACCTAAAGATTCTAAACCCCGGCCTTGGACCTATTTTCGACAAGGATTTTTAATAAAATACTGCCCATCTTGTTAAAATTAATTCGAACAATTGATACTATAAAGTTTTTCATTGGCTTTGTGAACTTGAGTTCGAGCCATCCGCCTCAGATAGCAGCACCGTCTGTTACACATTGCCATTTCTAGACTTCCGTCGCGTTTACGAAATCACTCCCACCCAAATGCCGTGTACAGAGAGATATTTTACCCATCGTAAGTATTCAGTTGGTACCCAGTTTCGCTGACGGGGGTATCGCCCTGGAAGTGTCATCTAGAGCTCATTATGTCCACCTGCATTTCATAACATGTATTTTAGTAATGATATAGAGTATAGACTTAATTTATATTATATACTTAACACTACGTTATTGTGATTTATTTTAGCTTTTAATAATGTTCTGTAATATCCCAGGGTGGCCACATCTGCATGACTTCTGCCATGATTTCATGGTATCCGGGAGAAGCTATTTTTTTCTTCAGCTCATGCTCTGCGCCATGTTAGTTTGGATGCCCAAAACATTGCTCGAGGTTAGTGTTTGCATCGTGGAAACAGTTTTAAATGACTGCATTTAAAGGTTAGTGACCATGCATGCGACACAGATTACAATTCATACTTACTAACCAACAAACCTACAGATGTGGTCCAGCACCATCCCCGCATTGTTTTGGGCAGGATATCATAACCATGGAGAGGTAAAAAAAACAAAAAAAAAAACAAAAACCCTCCAACTACGACACAGCGCATCTCATTCCTAACTCCACGTGTAGTGTGCTTTAATATTTCGGGTGTCAGTTAAGTTATTGTTAAGATGCTGTTGAAGACGTGGACAGCCAGCCTAGAGTACCCCTCCCCTACCTTCTACTGCAACGGGAGCAACTCAGGTACAAAATCCTTCGTTAGCGCGGACGCTCCGACACCCAACCTTGACCTTACCATACCCCCTCCCCCCCCCTTTACAGCGCCTAATCTTTGAGTCACGGAGCCTCTCGTCTCTCGAGGGTTCGAGCACATTCTCGGAGCCCCGTCCGCGCGAAGTGGCATAACTGGGACGCCGTTGTTCTGGCAGCTTCGATTTTTTTTTTTTTTAAGTCTACGGATCGTTGACGACGCAACACTTCGGGGGACAGAGAGTCCTTTTCCGAAGGACGAACCGGCAAGTATGAAGACGGACCGACCGGCGAGTTAACGACTTCTCTGGTTTTCCAGCTTTTAAACCTAACCACGTACTGACCGGAGTCATACATGAGAATACCTTTTATTTTAACGGACAAAGCGTGCAGTTAATAACGAAACACTTGAGCACCGGAAGTTTCCAGAACTGCCACCAGTTTGTGGCGGTAGGCCTACCAAAAAATGCTCAAAGAGTAGAAAATAGGGTCCAGAGAGCAGATATTTTTTTTATAGGAAGTCTTGTGAAGAAGCGGGGGTTAAACTGAAAGAAACTCCTTACGATCACGTGAGCAGCACGCCAGAGCGCGGCGAATAGACGGGCGTTACCCCGAGGGGCAGAAAACTCGCCAACAGAAACCATATTAAACAAACCAGGATCGTGGCATTAATATATATAAATATATCGAAATTGAAAATGATAGTAGATACAAGTTAAAAAGTAAAAACCTACAATTAAGTTGAGCCCGCAGCCCGACGTAATGACTTGGATTTTTAAGTGCCCGCCGCGGGACTTCTGATTTCCCCTCCTCTAGGTCCGGGTTTCCTTCCTTACCCCTCCTGAGTTGGACCTGTCCACGCTGCGCATGCTCCTACGTCATGTCGAGGCTATATAAAGACGTCAATTTGGTTAACTCGGTATTCTTCGGCGTATTTTTTTTTTACAAATGTAGTACAAACTTAGAAAAGTTTATAGGACTAACTTTAAAATAAATTTTGCTACGAAAAATTTAATTAAAAAAAAAATAGTACCGGAACCAGAAACGGCACAGAGCTTCAGTGAAGCGGAGCGGGGGACACGTGGCGGTGACAGATGCCTCTTTAGAGATTCAAGACTGCAGTGTAGTGTAGAGCGGTAGTTGACCCCTTGGCGAGCGATAGTGGGTGACGAGCGTGAAGTTCAGCGCATCACGGACGGTGTTGCGGCGCTACGGACGAGCGAGAAGTGCGAGGCAGTGTGTTGCGATAGAGGTGCGCGGTAAGGGACGGACAGAATGGATAGCCACTGTTCGAGCCGAGCTGCAGCGGGAAGTGAATAGTGGACTTATAAAAAAGTAATTTGTGAACCGTCATTTATAACGTTGTTACTTAAGAAAAAGTGTACATAAAAGTTAATAGAATCTTATTTTGAACATTTGTTAATCTTAATCTGAATTTTGTTAAGTTTCTTGACAGCAACATAAAGCCTATTTGAGCATGATTCATGTCCCGACGAGCTTAGACTTTCAAAAGATGAATTTCGTAAAGTAATTAACCGAAATGATATAAAAATAAATACGTTAAGAGCTCTGGCGCGGAAAGAAAGTGGCAATGGAACTGCTGGAGAGGAGATACGCGGGTTTAGGTGGTAATGGTATGTAGAGCCTCCCGGCGGCCACTATTCACGAGCCAGAACGCGCGTGGCTAGCTCTACATGGAGCGGCACTCAGACGTATTGGTCCCAGCCTTTCTAGACACTGGCGGGGGGGGGGGGGGGGAGAGAGAGAGAGAGAGCAGCCAGAAGGTAGACACCCCGTCACGCCAAGAGACCCACCTAATCAGAGGTGTACTTGTCTACAGCAGTATCTTATTAATAGAGACCTTAAAAATTCGCAGATTCATTCGGTGATAGGCTAGAATTCAAACACACATACCTCTTAGATAATTTTGCTATTGGCTTACTGTTTAACTGGACGAATCTCAACCAGTTATAAACCCTCAACCAAAGAAGGATCGAATCACAGACAAACCAATTGAGACGACTTACAAGTCGGCAGCCAATGAACTTGCGTTATTTGCCCGAGTGTACAGGGGTATGTGCAGTCTATCCTGAAGGTCATAGAAACCACGAATTTTGCAGGTTTCTACTTATTAAGAGAGACCGGAAAAATTCGCGAATTCATTTCGCGATAGGCTAAAATACAAATAGTTATACCTCAGTGATGCCTCTGCTATTGGCTCACAACTCACCTGGATGACTCTTGAGCCAATGAGAAACCCTCAACCAAAGCTGTGTCGATTCACAGGCTGCTACGTTGGGACGTCTCACAAGACAGCAGCCAATGAGTGTGTGAAATTTGACCATGTGTACGTAGAACTATGCAGGTCATTGAACCCGCGTATTTTTCCGGTCCCTACTTATTAATAAAATAGTGTGTGTGTGCCTGCAGTCCACATAGCGCGGATACGTAGATTTTGGTATGTAAATTATCCAAGGAAGTTAAGTGCGGACCTTGGAAACGAATTTTTTTTCTCTTTAAAATCAGATTTTTTTATAAAACTTTTTTTGCTTTCTTCAATTTGAAATCTTAATCCAGTTTTTTTTTTAAATTATCTTTTCAATCATTCTGACACAGTATAAAGCAAATGTGAATTTGAAGGCCTTATTAAAAAAATGTAGATTCTTCAAATAGTGTCTTTTGTTTATAATTTATTTAGGTAATGAAAATAATTTTAATTTTCTAAAATACTTTTTTTTTAAATTCAAACTGCGGCAATGCCGTACCCACGAAGAGAGACGTGTGTACTGGGGCTGTGTGAGTTATCTGAGAACTTCCGTAGCGAGCACAGGTGCAACAGCTAGTAATAACTTTAATATGGTGCAACACTTTTAAATGTAAAGAACTTTTAAATATTTAAAATAAAAAAAATGGTTGTCTGTAAAGTCGGTTTACGGACGATAGTTTAACGTGACTATGTCATAACAAAACATTGATAAAATGATTGCATACTTTTATGAATAAAATTGAATCATTTTTAATGAATTATCACTATTTTGTATGGATACAAAGGAGTGAAATGGAATATACAATTTAATTGATAAATTTACTTTTATTTGCACTCATCAATTCAAATATATTTATTACTTTAACGAAGAGTTTATTTTAATTATAACTTTTATACATGTTTGCTATTTAACTTCTTGCAATCTGTGTTATTCTGTTAAGGATAGTACGATAAGAAAAGTAGGAAACGAATGGTAGTGTTTCAAGTTTAATGTGCCTCGAAAAAGTCAAATCGATGGTTGTTCCAATTGAGTAGAAGAGAGAGATGCGGCGCAAGCGTACAATGAGCGTAACGGGACACAGCGTTACGGGACACTTTTTCGTGCGTGCAGCCGGCGTCACGTCAAAAAAAATATCTTTATTTCTACCCCCTCTTCTTGATTTTGCCCAGTAACAAACTCGACCAGGTCAAATACGGAGTAAAAAGGGATGAAATGGCTTAAAGTTTTTTCAGTAATCGATAGATGGGGTAACTAAACTACAAATAAGTACATAAATATTTTTTATAAATGGAGTGTTTTTCGGAGAGTCTTTGAATAAGTTCCTATTTAACACAAACTCATAGTTACAATTTAGTGTATATGAACGGATGCACTAACAAAAGTCATAGCACTATCACTATCAAAACACAGGGTCTCAACTGACGGATACACAAAAGAATAAAATAGGCCAGGGAATAGAATAAATGATCTTATTTAATATTGTTTAAGATGTTGACATAGGCGTCAGTATTCTTTGTATATTCGTAGCAACAACAACAACACACACACACACACACACACACAAACACAAACACACACACACACACAAACACACACACACAAACACACACACACAAACGCACACACACACAAACGCACACAAACGCATTATATATAATGTATATTTACCACCGGCTAGCTCAATGCTATTATTAATATTATTTCAAAACAATACAAATCTAAAACCAGGTATGCTTACTGTGTCAACTTTAGCTCGATAATGTACAGAAAGTTATGCTAATCACATAACTACAAGAGTCTTTAAAGTATTTAAAACGAGATTATATTTTGCACTGCACATCACTGGTGTGTTTCACTTACTTAAATTAATTGCTCCGATTATGAAAGTCAGTGGTGCGCCTAAGTACAACCTAACCTGAATTATACAAATACACTTTAAAAAATACACTTGAAAAAAATTATGAACACAATTTCTATCACTAGTATTTAAAATGAATAAATGTTTAATTGTATGGACCAATATTAAAAATCACTAAAGTAAAAAAAAATATATTTAAAAGAATACACAATTTTAATTTGTAAGTTACGTAGCTTTTTTTTCATCCTGTGAAAATTTCGTTGCATGATGCACGCGCAGCGTAAAAGATACACTAATATTTTTGATAACACGCCTAAAGAAGTATAATTTTAAGATTACAAATCTCGCTTTGAATAGTCTGCCAAAAAGCTATGCTATAACCTTGCTACACAAGAAGTATGCTGAGCATGTGTTTTAAGCGTGTAGTTGTACGTATTACTGAAATACAGGAAATTTCAAGGAAGGCAGTGGTGGAATGCGAGGTTACACAACACAAAGGGGACCGAAGGTCGTTTAAGATTAGGAAACTTCAGAGCTGCATCAAACCAGTCTCCCGACACTGATAACTTAAAACATGTCAGCAGTGGCCTTGGAGCCTAACCTTTACTTTTTTTTATTGCGCCGAGAGAAAATGTAATAAATATATTCGTAATTGTATTACGGAGAGAACTAGCAAATAAATAACCCACGGCTTCGCTCCCGCTAATATGTTACCATTTTATGAAAAGTATGTTATTAATTACAAACATTTTAAATAAAGAAATAGAAACAAATGAATTACAGACGTAAAAAAAATCATTCATAACAAAACCGTTTAAGAATAATATTATCTTATTTTATTTTTAATTTTTTTAGTATGGATTGTCTTATTTTAAAACTAGGTCTTCGATATATTTCACATTGAAATCGCACATAACTCCTTTTCATTTCATGAGGAAAAAAATAATATAAAAAATTGCGTATCACGGGTCTTATTTAATTTAATTACGATTATACCATCGTTCACACTTACACTTTAATTTGTTTGGTTGAAGCTATTCTTAGAATTAAATAATTTCATCTTATTAAAACCTAGCGACCCGCCCCGGCTTCGCACGGGTGCAATGCTGATACTAAATATTCTACAGAATGTCTTTATATACAACCTTCACAGCTTTTTTGTCATGAGACAATACAAATATTTATATTTGCTATTTATAGGCCCGCTCTGTAGACCCCCGGCCGGTACCGCCGCAACCGCTATGTCCCTGCATTTTTAAACGACTTCAAAAAAGGAGGTTCTCAATTCGCCTGTAATTTTTTTTTATGTTTGTTACCACAGAACTTTCGACTGGGTTAACAGATTTTGATGATTCTTATTTTTTTTATTTGAAAGCTGGTGCTTCCCGTGTGGTCCCATTTCAATTTGGTCCCGTTCTGACAATGGCATCCATTAGAAAACCATATGAGTCTTAAATTTGCATAAAGTATGTGCGCGACAAATGGACGAATAACTCAATATCACGCCAAAACCGATTTCGATGATTCTTTTTTTTTATTGGAAAGGATGTACTTCAAGGGTAGTTTGATGAAAGTTTGGTTAGGTTCTGATTATGGGATCCATGAAAATGTCACGGAACTCTTAAATTCTTAGGAGCAAATTAACGATACTCGGCCGAATCTTTTATAGGCTATACGGATATTTGAGTCTCATACCGTAACGTGGATCAAGCTGAGACGGTTTGCACGTTGCTCTTCTGTCTCTCTGGATAGACGATCGTGTATCACGCCGAGTCGGTGGGCACGTTGCTCCTCCGTCTCATTCGATAGACGATCGTCGATAGACGATCGTTGATCAAGCCGAGACGGTGACTTAAGTTTTTCGATATTTTCCCTGTTCAAAACTTTTTCATGTAAAGCCGCATTTTCGAAAGTCTATTTTTGCGCTCTTCGCAAGTCTCTTTTGAAATTGTCCTCGAGGTAGATTTCCTCTGTTGAGATAGGCGTTTCTCCACGACCTCGTTTGTTTCATTTAAACGGCGCTGCCTCATGAGCAGCACGTTTAGTAAGTAGGTCTACCCATATTCAGACAAATTAGTGTACTTCAGATTCACTAAAAAATTAGAAATAAACAAACTTAAACAAAAAAAAACAGACAAAATACTATTCCAAAACAAATTAAAATGCAATAAAAAGTAAAAAAAAAAAATAATTACGTATTTTTCTACAACTTAATAATCAACTTACTTTTTCTTCTCATCAATCCCGGAACGAAACTTAAGTTTCAAGTCACCTTTTTACGTAAAAAAAAATTTTTCGAATATACAAAACCTGAAAGTTCAAATCGTCATACGATTTCCATGAGAGAGATAAAATATGATATAAATTTACCTTTATTTTTTAAATGATTTAAAATTCGCACATATTAATGTTTTCTTAGTACTGGGTGCAAAACGTTTCGGTTCCACACTTAGTGTTCTATTACCACAGCGAGCTACGAGCAATGTAAATTGTACCGTTGTCCCACAGACACACTTGCTAAGGGACCCAGCCTTAATGGTATATATCTCCTGCGGAAGTCGTGGGCGGGGCCATACCTTGCCGCAGTGAAAGCAAAGGCAGGGATTGGCTGTAAATCGCGCGCAGAGCGGCAACATGCTAACAGTAGGAAGTCCGCCTCCCCACCACACCCCACCACTAAAAGCCCTCTGCCCTCTAAATGGCGGATGGACCCTGGATGCTGCAATCCCAGTTCTTATAAATCCACCGTTACAGGCTAACGCAAAAAAACCGACGAACACTTTTTCAGCTTATGCCATGACATTGTTTACGTTTAATATAGAAAATTCGCTTTCATTCAGGCATATATAAAATAAAGAGACTTGCGAAGACCAAAAACAAACCGTCCATCGCATTGCATTATTACAGGTTTACTCATTTGCTTGAAAGAATTAAAACACTAAACGCACAAGGAAAACTACATGTAGCAGTCACACATTACTAAAAAATTTGACATTAAAATATGGCACACAAATTAAACATCAGCTATATAAAATTGTTATGTAAAAAATGTGTAAACTATGACGACATGTAAGTTCATCTTTCTCCTTAAAAAAAATGTATGTCAGCCATTTTGACGTGACAACGTCTAATAAAAAGATGAACGCCGGCTGCACGCACGAAAAAGTGTCCCGTAACGCACATTGTCCCGTTACGTTGTGATAAGTTACGCTCATTGTACGCTTGCACCGATCTCTCTCTTCCACTCGATTCAAACCACCATCGATTTGACTTTTTCGAGGCACATTAAACTTGAAACACTCCTATTAGTTTCCTACTTTTCCTGTCATCGTCCTATCCTTAACAGAATAACACTGATTGGAAGAAGTTAAATAGCAAACATGTATAAAAGTTATAGTTAAAATAATCTCTTCGTGAAAGTAATAAACATATTTGAATTAATGAGTGCAAATAAAAGTAAATTTATCAATTAAATTGTAGATTTTCATTTCACTCCTCCTTTGTATCCATACAAAACAGTTATTAAATAAAAATGAATCAATTTTATTCATAAAAGTATGCAATCATTTCATCAATGTTTTGTTATGACGTTGTCACGATAAACTATCGTCCGTAAACCGACTTTACAGACAACCAATTTTTTTTGAAAGGCAGTATCCCAGGGTCCAGATGCGATCCAATGGCAGTCGATCGATCAACCCGCACGCCGCGTGATTCGATTGATCGAGTGCGGAGCGCGCCGGTGGTATTAACAGCTGCGCCCCGCTTGCGTCACGCCCAACCAAACAACCCGCCCCCCCGCTTCATCCGACACCAGATGCTATCGATTCGCACTAGCCAATCGACCGCGAGCGAGATACCCATCCCACCCACGCCAACATACCGACGGAAACATTTAACACTTCCTGCCTTTTCATCAACTGATGTGGATAATTTATATCTTTTTTTGATACATGGAATTAATTATACTTTGAATGTGTGGGTCATGGTTTAGCCTACATTATAGTCGACCATTATTTAGGGCTATAAAAATAACTGTTATATGTTTTAATACACAAATAATATGTTAAAAATTTTATCTCAAGATTACTTCACAAATATGAAAATTTTTATGTAAATGTAAAAACAATTAAAATGATATCTTATGGAATGAAGTGTGACAAAAGGAATAATGTAGAATACATACAGCGTAGCTACATTCAGAACTCTTCCAGTCCACGGTACACCTATTTGAAAAAATCTTTTATGGATATGATATAGCAGAAAAAACCTGCACTGACGTATGTCAATAAGATGGTTTTTAAATCCATCTTATACACTGCCAAGATTCAAATAACGGTACCTACAAACAATTTTCGAACTCTTTCGGCGAACAAATAGGTCTTAAGTAGATTTTATCCTAAATTATGTTTTAGTAAATTCGCGAGATTACTCCCGATTTAAAAAAAATTATAATATAAGAATGGGTGGTTATTCCATTAAGGTTTTTACCCATAAAATAAATTATAATTATATGTTTTTTTTAAAAAAACCAAGACAGATTTATATTTCAATGCTATTACGAACATAGTAATAACATAGTAACTAAACTATATTCCACACGATTACAAGCTTTTTCCTCTCTGCGTAGCCAGTAGTGATAACTTTAAGGCCTATTATATTTACAAATATAAACAATTTTTTTTTTCAAAAACATTTAAAATCTAATGTTCGAATTTTTGGAAAACTAGACTAATAAATTTTTGGCAGTGTGACGAGGCATCAGTTCGGGTTATTGGTCTTTAGAACAATTTCTCTCTCCCCCTCCCACCCCCATACCAAACATACCAACCCACTTCCGTATTTTTGCGGCGAATAGCGCCGCATGATCAACCCTGTCCAATAGATATTTCCTAAACCCCCCCCCCCCCCCCCGCAGAATGAAAAAATTCCAATCCCTTATACCGCCAGCAACAGTTTCTAATTATAAACTGCACGGGTGCATTTCCAATTCTGCCCGCCAGTCGTAAATATGGACCGGAATGGAAATTGCTTCCACCCTTCAGCCCCTTTCACCACACATAACTAAGCCAGAAGGATTGGCCGGCATAATTGGAAGGACCAACCATATTGGATTCGGCCGACTGTTTTCCAGGGGCCGTTACAACCGTGTTCCAAGACAATGGCCCCGCGGAAATTTTACATCTGAATAAAAAAAAACCTACACAGGTATACAAATGAAGGGTTATACAAAGAAACTTACTCCTATGAACACAGGCACAGTTTGTTTTTAAATTTAATTACATAAGTGCAGTTACACCAAACAAATGCCAGTTTAGAACACATACGTTTAATCCATACACCTGTCTAATATTATAAATGTAAATCTTATGGTCAACCATAAAAAAAATTTAATTACTACTAGCATCACTCGCTGCCGTTTAATCCTTTACGATACAATTAACGAGTCCAGATTTGTATTGCCAAAGTAGTTTCACTTTTATCACGTGTACCGAGTTACACGCGCTCTTTTTTTTTAGTAATAAATATGGCTAACACTGGCCCAATATTGAGCAACTATTTGTCACACGGATTCACAGACACGGGGAGTGCTGGGATTCAGCCCTCTTTGCATGCAGCTCCCCTTTGCGGTCTTCTTTCTCTCCAATTTGACAATAATTCTCAGATGTAGTACCAATGGTCCACGTTAACTTTCTGCCACTGTTCTGCCTACCTTGTCTGTGGTTGTCAAGTGATGGGAAAAGTTACATTCAGGGGAAAGTTACATTCAGGGGAAAGTTACATTCAGGGGAAAGTTACATTCAGGGGAAAGTTACATTCAGGGGAAAGTTACATTCAGGGGAAAGTTACATTCAGGGGAAAGTTACATTCAGGGGAAAGTTACATTCAGGGGAAAGTTACATTCAGGGGAAAGTTACATTCAGGGGAAAGTTACATTCAGGGGAAAGTTACATTCAGGGGAAAGTTACATTCAGGGGAAAGTTACATTCAGGGGAAAGTTACATTCAGGGGAAAGTTACATTCAGGGGAAAGTTACATTCAGGGGAAAGTTACATTCAGGGGAAAGTTACATTCAGGGGAAAGTTACATTCAGGGGAAAGTTACATTCAGGGGAAAGTTACATTCAGGGGAAAGTTACATTCAGGGGAAAGTTACATTCAGGGGAAAGTTACATTCAGGGGAAAGTTACATTCAGGGGAAAGTTACATTCAGGGGAAAGTTACATTCAGGGGAAAGTTACATTCAGGGGAAAGTTACATTCAGGGGAAAGTTACATTCAGGGGAAAGTTACATTCAGGGGAAAGTTACATTCAGGGGAAAGTTACATTCAGGGGAAAGTTACATTCAGGGGAAAGTTACATTCAGGGGAAAGTTACATTCAGGGGAAAGTTACATTCAGGGGAAAGTTACATTCAGGGGAAAGTTACATTCAGGGGAAAGTTACATTCAGGGGAAAGTTACATTCAGGGGAAAGTTACATTCAGGGGAAAGTTACATTCAGGGGAAAGTTACATTCAGGGGAAAGTTACATTTAGGGGAAAGTTACATTTAGGGGAAAGTTACATTTAGGGGAAAGTTACATTTAGGGGAAAGTTACATTTAGGGGAAAGTTACATTTAGGGGAAAGTTACATTTAGGGGAAAGTTACATTTAGGGGAAAGTGGCATTATAGCGATGCCACATCGCGAATTCGCGGTTAATAGGCCCACGACGAATCGAAACAATTCAATTTGTATTTTAAGAACTCTTGTTGTAACATTTTCTTTACATGCAAAACTGTCTCAGTGCTACGTTGGCTGAGAGAGACTCGACAATTTTGGAAGTGAAACTTATTTTGCCGAGGGGGCAACAGTTTTCGATCGTTACGGAAATTCTGATCGCATGAGGGGGAATATCTAGGTAAGTGGTGGGGGAACCGGTAGAGCAGGAACGTGCGTCATCGGCGATGCCACTCCAACGCATGCGCTAGTGGTCGAATGGAGAATACGACATTAGCATAACGTGCTGTATGCTAGATGTTAAGGTCCGGAAGGAGAGACGACAGGGGAGAGGTAGAAATGACGCAGCCGTTATGCCACAGAATTATAGTAAACGCCGCTTGTTTGCATATTCAAATTGTCGTTAACGGCTATGTGCAATTAAACATTGTCATTCTTTTTTTTTTTAAATGTGAATAGTGCGATTTGAAATATAAACAATTTCTCTCTGTGTATACCTGAAAGGGACGGAAGTTTCGATTCAGTCGAGTGCTGATTCCCACGCGCACAACTTTTTTTTTTTTCGCGCTGACGTCACAGGCGTAAAAGAGTGATTGGTTGGCAATATGTTGCGATTCGCGTCGCCGCAAGGCGCGCTAATTTGACTCCGGCATCGCTGCCTCCCGTCGCCGGTCGCCGCCCACGGCATGTCCATATGCCGTCCGGCAGAAAGGTCACGTGACGCGACCCGCATGCGTGTCGGGATCTGCGTGGCGCGACATGACACTGCTCCCCCCCCCCCCAGTTGGGAAGCCTTTTCACAGACGAGAAAGCCAAACGCCCGATCGTGCATCTTCGGTTTTTTTTTTTTGTTCATTGTAACTCATGATAACTAATGGTTAGAGACCCGTGAATTTCGCGGATTCAGTTCGTGTTATGCTAAAATTCAAATAATTATACCTTAGTGCTGCTTCGGTCATTGGTTCTCTGTTAATCTGGAGGACTGAGGGCCAATTAGAGACCCTCACTCATAGAAATGTCGAATCACAGGCCACCCAGTCGAGACGACTCACAAGTCAACAGCCAATGAACAGTTGGCATTTGCCCGAGTGTGTAGAGGATATTGGAGTCTATCCTGGAGGTCATTGAATCCGCGAAATTCACGGGTCTCTACTAATGGTCAATTAGGTTAGGTTAGCTACATTATAAATACTTTAAAACATTGTGGACGGTTGATTTGGTTAGGATAGCTACATTAAAGATATGAGATAGAACGGGGGAAAAAAAAGCGAGCATGAACTTCGGGTAGATTCGGGTGTGGCTCTCTCGTCTGTGAAATAAAGGCTTCCCCCTCTCAGTTGCGCTCAACGTGTTATATTAAATACTACTGCAAACCCCCATTACCAACGTAGGTTTCCAGTTGAAATGTCCGTTTTTTACTCTATACACCATGTTTTATACGTTCATAGCACGACGTAAAATATTGTTTCGATTAAGGGGAAACCGGCCCGGAATAGATATACCAATAAATAAAAAACAGTTTTATTTATTAACTAATAATAACCTAAATGTACCTCCACAAATTAATCACACTTTTTAAAAGTCAATTTTTAATTTTTAAACAACTTAGTTCTCGGTATACGGCATTTGATAAGGGTGAATAGTCGTCTATTGGTTGCAACGGAAATTTTTCCCCAAAATCAGTGCTGCCATCTGCGGGGGTCTCAAAAATAGCAAACAGATGGCAGATTCACGTGATTCATCCGTTTTTATTAACTTGCGTGAACATAGGGGGATTTACAATTCGTACTGGTGTGCCAAATTAAGCACTAATAGTAAAACTATATTTTAATAGTTTGGTTTATAGTCATAAAAAATTAAAATTTTAAAAGAAAATACGCATTACAATTTTGAAAATAGGGTAAACGTGGAGCGAGAGCGAGAGAGAGCGAGAGAGAGCGAGAGAGAGCGAGAGAGAGCGAGAGAGAGCGAGAGAGAGCGAGAGAGAGCGAGTTAACAGCATTCGTCAAACTGTGGATGAACAAAATAATGTTAGTCCTACGTATATTCAAAGCTATGCTCATTAAAATAATTCGTGGTTAAAATTTACTATTAAATCTTAGATGCTGAATCAGCTGAAGGTTACGGTTGTTTGTAAGAAGTAATTACAAACTGACTTCTGTCGTTTAAGCACAAATAAATGTACATACATATACATAATGTGCGTTTTAAAATGCTTCAGGTAAATTTTGTTTTAATGTAGAATTGGACTGCAACTTCTAATTTTGAAAAATACTTTGAAGATAGCACCGCGTTCGTAATGCTTTAGAGAACCAACAAATCTTTAAATATCTTTTGACGCCTGTTAGATCCTACACAATTTTCCTGACTAACAAATTATAGGTATTGGCACTATATTTTATGACTAGAGACCGGAAAAATTCGCGGGTTCATTGCGTGATATGCTAAAATTCAAATATTTATACCGTTGTGCTGCTTCTGCTATTGTTTCACTGTTAATATGTAGGACTCTTGGCCAATCAGAGACAATCATTAAAAAAAGTATCCAATCACAAGTTACCCACTTGAGATTGTGGCCATAGGCGGCATGGCCACTTGATTTTAGATTTATTTTAATTAATTTTGAATTATGGCTGTTACGTAATTTTAGTTTTAATATTTGCCCCTTTCTTTTTTTTTTAAAAGTATTGGTTATAAGTTTTGTAAATCTTATTTTTTAATATGTTTTTATATTATGTTATTTTTTACGTTAATGGTTTAGTTTCTTAATATTTAATAATAACGCTTTGGACTTTCAATCAAAATACTGTCTGCGACGCTCCCCCGCTGTGAGCCTGCAAATGGACTGTTCCAAGGCTATAAGGTGGTGGGGGAAATACGTCAAGAAAAAAGAAAAAGACAGAATGAGCGGCAGGCGGAGTGTCGTCAGCTGATCGCCGTGTGGCGTGTGTGCGCTTCGAGCGTAACTGGCGCGATGGCTCGTGGTATTGGGCCTGGGCAAGCTCGCGAATACTTTTTCAATAAAATCAGCTGACGTGTATTGAGCATTGGGGAATACTTACGTCGTCACGGGTGCCGCCAAGAAGAAGAGTTCACGCTACATTTTCCGTTGATTGCAGAGTTAATATGAAGCATTTAGCACCCCTGCTAAATTACAGCCCGCTAAACTCCGGGCCAGGAGGTCCGGGGTGTGATTCAACGTACATCGTTCGTCCAAGTAAGTGATTCCGGCCCTGAACTTTTGCCCCTGTAATCCCGGGGCATTGATTTGGACTTTGCCAAAATAAGAGTGAATAATTCAAAAATAACTTCTGCAAAAAGACCCTGCCCACAACTTCGAGTGTATGTTCCATCGTGGTACCAATTTTAACGAACCTTGTATCATGCGAAGCGAAGCGTCGAAAATTAAAAATCACCCGGGTGTAATTAAGACATTTTAGAGTGACATTTATTTTTATTAACTTTTATTTAAAAAGAATTGTAATTCATTATTTATATACATATACATATATATACATACATATATATATATATATATATATATATATATATATATATATATATATATTTGGAGTAGCTTTTCATCAATGTCTGATTTTATTTATGGGTTTATTACAGTATTTATTTATTGGTATATACTAAAACGTGGCTCTATTAAAAGCCTCTGTAGCTCTATAGGGCAAAAGGTTATAGGTATTAATCTTTTTGAGATTTTGTCTTCAATTAAATTGCCTGCCATGTTCATGCGCAAGTAGTCCTATTAAAGTTTTTGGCATTTCAAGTAATTACGTGTTTTTCGTTTTAAATACTATTACTCTGTTCTCTTCCTTTTCCAAAAGGTCTTTGAATAATTTACTTAAGAATTTTGGGGCACCCGTTTATTGGAGCAGCCCGCAAAATGATAATTTGTAAAAGATTAAGAATTTACGTGGAGTGTTTAAGGCTGTTTCCAGACGGGTGTCTGACTTGTGGTGGTGTGACACAGGGGGTGCCAACCACGACAAGATGCCTCAAAATTCAGCACCCAATGTACAGGCGCCGTTTGTTCAAGTAGGCAGATGATCATGAAGTCTATCCTGGAGGTTATTGAACTCGCGAATTTTTAGTCTCTACTTATTACTATTCAAGATTACAAAATGTATTCCAGTTTAGCCTCGCAACCACTACTTTGGCACACCACTACGCTCAGTACATCCCCCGATGTTCGCGGATGATAATATATACGGGCGAATATTGCCCCATGCGGGTCCGCCAACTTTACGACTCCGGCTCGTGACTATAGCAGTTTCTGCACGCATGCGCATTGGACTTGCGACCTGTCAAATTTCCGCTGTGTAGAATGCGTGCTTATTTCATTGCATTTCTGGCGAAATTTTCATCCTCAACGCGCCTAAAAAAAATATAACCTCAAAAAAAAAACCGGCGATTATAATTTCGGAATGGGGAGAAATGTCACAGGTTCATAGTTTGAGGCATTTACATGCGACAAGTTCGGTACTCTTGCTCGGCTTGCCCTGAGAAATAAATCGTACCATATTGTTAAACAGAATCAGAGTTAGGTTTTAAAATGGAGAAAAATATTTGCAGGTTTCCCTTAAAATGAATAATTTTTAAATATATTAATCACTATCGGAATTTTTTAAAAAAGAAGAGGATTATAAGTACGTTTAATTCCGTAACAGAGTTTTATGTACAAATGTTAAACATAATTTAACTCGCCCTCTTTCACTTCACTGCCTCACATTTAAAAAGCCTCAGTCCCGCAACCCTTCGAAGTGTCGCGTCACCAGAATCCCTTGAATTAAAACTCGAAGCTACGAGAGTAATGGCGTCCTAGTCACGCCACTTCACGCAGACGGGGCTCTGGGAAAGTGTCGAACCCTCGAAGGATGTACAGAGGCGCTGCGCTAACAGGATTACTTTCCCGGGCTGCAACTTGCCCCTCCCGCAGACCGGCCGACCTTGACGCATCCATACATTCAGTTAACACGATTTGCGTATATATTTACTACACTCAACATCATTTTAAAGAATTATAAAATTAATTTTGTGTCCCGAGTTTCGTATTATTAGTGTTTTTGCACCAGAGGACACACGAATTTACTCGATAGCGAGGTTAGACGTTACAAGTCACTTCTCTTTTTTGTTTACCCTAAACACAACACACGAAGAAGAAATAATGACTGATTTTGCAGGAGTCCAAGTTTTTTCTCAATTTTGTAAGTGAAAACTACTATACGAAGGTTTGGATAGGGAGTAAATTCAGGTAAGTCGTCATCGACATGGTCACGTGACGTGTTAATTTTTTTATATTTCCAGGATAAAACTTAATTTATTCTATTTTTAAAGATACAAGTCTATAATTATATCTTTAATTTTCAAGGAAATTTTAACATTATTGTGTGGTACATATTGCGAGTATTGGCTATTTTTTAGTAGGTAGTTAAGTTGAGGTTATGTTTTTTCTTTTGTTTTTTATTTACGATGTGAATTTCTTCAAATGTCAGGTTATGGATTTCTTAAGAGATATTGTTTATTTGTACATTTAAGTTAACATTGTTTTATTCTTTCAATGAAAAAACTTCATTTCTTCTAGTTTAAAAGTTATTATTGGTAGGGGCAAAACGTATGGGTTCGCGTCACCTACATGCTAGTGATATAATACCAAAATAATTTCCTTGCGTACATTTGACGTAGATATGATTTCATATTGCACATTTAAAAACAAAATTTTAAGTTTTCACTTCTGTCGATAGTCCATATGACTGACAGTTTTTTTTATAATAACAAGAAAGTTTAGTTTTTTTTTTTTTTTTTTAGATTCGTATTCAAAGTACGTAGCCTATACTTAGTACCCGTAAATAGTGTAGAAATCTAAACAATTTGCCGTAACTTAAGAGCTAGGAGAGTGTGTAGTTAAAGAATTTTAAAGGGCACAAAAGGTGGAGGAAGGATAAAAAAAGGGTTGGGGAAGGGGGTGGGGGGGATGAGAAGAGTGTGCAAGGGAAAAGTGCAATTTTCTTGCCGGTGAATAAATAAAGTTGTTCGGGCTCGCACGAGAATGGAGCCATAAATCTGCGAGCGGCCAAGGGAATCGGGCAAGAGAGCCCGAGGCCTCGAACAAGGGACTGGAGTTGAAGTTTCCCTGCGGAAGCGCAGACTGGGGAACCCGGCAGACTTAAGGCCCCCGCCTACCCGGGCACACACACACGGTGCGCAGAACTTCAGGAAAAAAAAAAAACAACGAGATTTCAACACTACTCCAGATATCCGAGTGGGGGTCTGCTTACGAAAAGCATTTAAAGAGTTCGCTGAGGACCGAAAAGTACTTTTGATTTCGGATTAAGTTTTTGAAATATATTTTTAGAAGAGTTATAATTGCTAAAAATGTTTTCAGAATAATTATCAGGCGTAAAACAACCAGTACAGATTCTTTAAGTACTTAAAGGACTTGCAATACACCTTTATCTTCATTTCTCGGCCATATACTGTTACGGTCACCGCTCAAATTTCACAGTCATCCTGTGACGACGAGAAGACTGCGCGCCAGTCCAGAGGCGACACCGCGCTAGAAGCACCAGCGAGCGTCGCGCTTATCATCCCGCCTCACTGACACACATACACCCCTGACGAGGCGGGCCCCTTAAGGGGATTGGTGCAGGACAAAAAACAGTCATTCGTCAGAATTTGTTGGAAATGAGCTTAAGTGTTTTATAAATGCTTGTTTATTACTACTGTACGGCCAGCCAGCACGTATATAAGCTAGCGGGTGAGATTTGGCAAGTTAGTGGCGAGAAAGCTTCTGTGAGGGGAGGTTGTCGAATGTTGCAGCTCTGAGGCCTGCCATCTAGCGGGAATCTTTCGAAGGTCTTCCACAATATCGCCTTTCTCTCTCTCTCTCTCTCTCTCTCCAACACGGACACCCAACCAGCTCTTATCTTCGCTTCCCATCTCGCACTATCCTTCTTTCTCGGATCAGGTAGCCGCCCTTCCCCGCGTAGACTTTCGTGTTACTCCAGGAAACCAAGACAACCTGTGAAAAATTTGTCCAAAGCTGAATTTTTGTACTGTGGTAGAGTTGACTATGCTTAATAACATACCGAATGTTTACCGCTGAAGACCTTGTGCGTTATCACCGAAAATTTGCATTTAAGTCCTAGGTGACAGCAACTTGCATCAGTCCATTAAAATGCTACCCATTTATACAGTTTTTAATTTTGACTGTCCGTAAACTTACCAAAATAATCTAGAAACTGTAATACGCCCATTAATGTTAGAAAAATTTAAATTTTTAATATTTAAGATATGTTATAAAGCGATTAATTCACGACATATGTTTATTTTATCTTTGCCACCCAGATAAAAATACGATTTACACCGATTTGAAGAGCCCAATAAGAAAAAATGTCTAAATAAATGTTTTTAATTATACTTTTAGCTTTAAGATAGTATATTTATAAAGAGTCTAGCATAATTATTTGCCTCATTAAAGCTGCCCGAGCGTTGCAGTGTACTGCGGCCGTACTGATCTTTCACGGCCGGCGGGCTTTGAAACACGCTGCGTACTGCGACACTCAATAAACTTGGTCTTATTTAGGAATTACTTAAAATATATTTAATGCATATGATAGGGTGTATTCATGTTACATCTATTGAGATATACATATTCTTTTTTCTTATATGAATGATTTTTGATACAATAAAATTAACAATAAACAATTTCTGCTTGGAACTTGTAAATCAAAATTCTAGAGGACCTCTGGTTTTATATATGTGTGTTCGTATTTTGTTACAAAAATTTTATTATTAAAAAATATTTTAATACCAAAAAATATAATTATTTTTTATTTCTAATACATTATATTATTTTAAATCAGAACTGTGCAAAATTTTAATGTAGCCTATATTATAAAATATATATATTTAATTATATGAAATTAGTTTACTACATAACAATTGAAGAAAACGATACACCGTAAATGTGCTTATTGAGTTTTGTCACTTTTATAACATAATTCGTATGATAATATTTTTTTTTTCCAGAAAATAAATAAAACATAAGTTGTGTTGTAAAATGTATTGATAGAATTACATATTTAGTATTTTTTTTCTAAGTTAATTCATTGGAGTGCTGCGCCTAGCTTACTTCGTTGAATTGCTAGTGGCAAAGAGCGGTGGTGGATGTTTTTGCAAGAGTTTGACCGTATTTTATGACCCCAGCTGTGAGAGGGTGTTCGTCCCAGAAATCCTAACGGTCAAGGAAAATAGCCTTTCTCTGGCTGTAGTCACGTACGGGTCTGCTACTCGCGTAATATCGTCAGTTTATCACAACTTTCCGGGAAGTTCTATTGTTTTATTTATTTATAATTTAGAAATTAAAGAGTCGATCATACTAACATTTTTAACTAAGCAAATCGCATCCTGGAAGATTTTTATCTACGTAAGCAGCAAAAATCACTTGCAGTTAGGAAACTGTTATTCTTTCAGAGTAAAATTCAGTCTGGAATTACCATACATTAAAAACCTTAGTTTTCTGGAGCAAAAAACGTCCCAGCACGAGTGACTAACACTGCTGCACACACACTACGCATCTTGAAATACATCAGTGGTCAGACTATTGTACCAGACACTCAAAATATACACATTTAAACCTTTAAAAAAAAACACACAGACAATATTTATGAAGTGATTTTGACGCTACACTCAACATATTTATGTAACATGTAGTCAAATTTCTATAAAAAATATATTTTTCTTACCTTTTATGATTAAAATTACCAATTTAATAATAGGACGTTTAAACATTGAGGTGTTTATCACAGTTTCCATGTAGGACATTATTTTATATTACTTTGGTGCCATAATGAGAACCGGCTTAAAAAAGTATTAAAGTTATTAAATTTACGAAACATTTTTGTGGATCATTGTAGAAATTATCATTAAGGACTCAACTGCTCATTATTGGTGTGATCACCAATATTACTAAGAAATGTTCATTCTACTACTGTACAAAATTTTTGCTTTGGGATAATTTTCCATGTATTAAAAATTTTTGTTTCTTAACAGCGAAATTCGTCCCGACCCGAGCCTACTTCGACAACCTCGCAGTAGTATACACTACGCCGCTCGGATCGCTTTAATGGTCAAACTAATTGTATGAGACACTTAAAAAATATACCAATTTAAAGATGAATAAATATGCAACAACGTTTAATTCAAGCGATTTCCACGTTGGGCTCTTTAAGTTTATGTAAGATGTATTTATATTTCCTTAAAATTGAATGAAAGTGAATTCGTTAACTTTCATGATTTAAAAGGTATATTCTATAGAAACATGTTAAAACTTTGTGCTTTTTTCACTATCCTCAGATAGGGCAATGTTTCTAGATTATTTTGGGTTCCATACTGACGGTCTACTCCATAAAGTGCATTTGCAATATCCATTATTGTGGATCGTTGCAAAAAATTGTCATTTTGGACTTAACTGCCCGTTTTTGGTGTGACGCACAAGGTTTGCGGCAGTACTTAAACTTTTGACGTGTTACTAAGAAATTTTCATTCTACTACTGTACAAATTTTCGGCTTTGGGATAATTTTTCATGTATTAAAAACCTTTGTTTCTTCACAGCGAAATTTGTCCCGACCCGAGCCTACTTCGGCAACCTCGCAGTAGTATACACTACGCGGCTCGGATCGCTTTAGTGGTCAGACACATTGTACCAGGCTCTCAACAAATAAACTAATTTAAAATTTAAGAACTAAATCGTGATCGTAAAATGGCCGCCATGGTGATTTGCGAATGTATGGAGAAATAAAAACAGTTAAAATCTTATGTAGTTTCCAAGAGACATTATTACATCACCAATCATCTAAAGTAACAGGTTTACAAAATTTCAACATATTCAGTAACTAGTCAGTTTTTTTTTTCAAATGTGTTAGTATTAACAATCTGGACCATATCTAGTCTGTGAGGTCTGTATTGTTACAGACTATCTGTATTCCGGTATTTGGATTTTGAAGCTACTTAATGATTCGCTTTCAATGTCTATTAAAATATACCTAATGCTAATTGCAGGAATATTTCTACTCGATTTCAAAGTTATAATTCCTGAACATTTGTAGCAGACACATTTCAATGTAACACTTACTGATTTTCGAGTTGTGTTGAGGTTTCACATGCGTGGCCCCTGCTCTGGTAACAATGAGTCATCACAACCGGTGCCGTCTGTACGAGCGTCTTCACAAGTTATCCTGAAATATGTTCTTAAATATTAATTCAAGTGAATTCTTAAAATCCTACACACCTTATCTTAAGTGTCGTAAATGAATCGTTATATTTTATAAATCCATATAATATAGGAGCCATAATGGCGCGAAGCAATGGACGCGATACAAATAATATTTTTTTTTTTTTTTTACCAACCACTACATCAGTAAATATTTTTGGTTTCCATTCGCTATGAATTCAAGCATGTAACATGTGTACTGCTTCTTCAATTCGGCCACAGTTAAATGGGAGGCTCTGAATCACTGAAAATTCCTCAACAAAATCAACGATGAATCACAGGCATTACAACAAACAGTTGTCACAAGTCAAGTAGCCAATGAGCAGGTGACATTTTTCGAGTTCGTAGAGGATTGTTGAGACTATCCTACAGGTCAATGGCAACGCGCCCTTACGCGCATGGTTAATACCCCGCATGAGTAGAGTGTAAAGGCGTAAGCCTGAGACACATCTAGGTCCTCATCTAACCGCGCACACTTAGATTTAACTCAGGATAGGGTGAAAAATATTTACTAATTTTGCAGTCCTAACAGTCACCAACGAATAGCCAGCATAATAAATAAATAAGCTCACGAATATTGTTCGTGAATGAAGGCGAAGCTGATACTTTGGAAACGTTACCAGCAGATATTAAATAATTTTTAACTATTATTTACGTAGCTTACTTCTTAAAACTGCATTCATGTAAACTGATTTTGTGTGATACTATGTTGAGTGTTTTCTGCTACACGTAGTTTTCTGAAAAAAGTCTATTGTGGCTTAATAAACTTGTTAACATTGGTGCCTGTCATAAAAAAAAACTCAAACGTAATTATACGGATACATGTTGAGTATAGTTAATGAATGGTTCACGCATTGCTGAAAAAACAAAAAAAAAACATGTTTAAAATTTTACACATCTTTTTGTTGTCGCATCGCGTCCATCGCGTTGTACATACGCAACTCTGAAAAATAAATATATGGTAAAAAAAGCTATAATAAAATAATCTCGTATCTTTCTTTATTCTTTTTTCTAAGCGCTCTAATGGCTTTCGATAGCTTTGTTCTTTTGTGTACGCTGCTTGGTGGAGGTTTCTTCTGCATTTTATTCCTGAATAAATCTCACGCTTACAACAAAAAACATCTAGCTAAATCACTGTGCTAAATAATAACAGAGAATAACCATTCAATTATACGCCGAGCTATACCAAACACGTTATCTTATCTACTGAAAATGAGTACGTTGACCTTCATATCAGTTTCCCGCGAAATCCCGTCTCCCCTTCGTAAACAGCAGACAGCTGTGGCTGGGTGGGAACGAGCTGCAAAAAGTTTGGAAAACTGTCGCAAGGTGTCACTACTGTCCAGCGCGCTCCATAATTCCTCGTATCCGAGCTTGCACGCTGCTCAAATTTCTACAGCTACATTTTTACTTTAGGTCCGACTGCAATAAGCTAAAGACTAAAATAAAGTCAATCATTCAGCCGACATATATGTAGGCGTTTGAATTACAAATGAAAACGCGAATGTTATTAAATTCGCAAATGAATATCACGTAATTTCGTAGCAGCTTATTTATTAAAATTCAAATTGTAGATACGTTAAATTAATAATGATTACAGATAAAATAATGGTCACAGTCATATCTCCCGTGTCTAAAAATTTATCTGCGAATGTTTTACCACTGAATTCTTTATAGTTTTTTAATAAAGCTCGAATTTAAAACAATTCCCGAAAATCAGCAATAACTTAATTAAAATAAAAAAATAAAAAAATAAATTTTACACCAGAATGGTTCAAATCTTCTCTAGCAGCTGAATCATTAACAAATATATTGTTTTTTTTAATACGATGCTGGTGCACCAATCCCCTTAACAGCCGAGTGTGATCGAGGAGTCATAATTACACAGCAAAGACAAATTTCACTACGAGAAACTATGAATACGAACTTCACTGAAATTTGATAGTTCTAAAAAAAGTACATAATTTCTTTTATAAATGGAATATTAACATAAATTTAAAATTACATCTGTAAATATGTACATTTATAATAGAACGACTGTATCACTACCAAATAGTGTTCACAGTAGTAATAAATACTGGGTTCAGAATCTTACCCGGGAATTTATGGTCCCGACCCCAACAATACTTAAGTTACTCTGAATAGATTTACAGTATTAACTGCCCTCGTAACAAGAATGATACAACATAAAGGTCAAATTGTACAATATTCCATTATATTTTCCATGGTTCGAAAAAATATTTTTGAATGAAACATCAATTAAAATATAATGCGCGAAAAAACAATGCGCGAATTTTCGTAAGAAACTCTCTATTAATTTTAAAAAAACGTATTTCATGTGTGCAAAACTAACCATAGCCATGTCGTCTAAAAATTGCAATATCTTTATTGTACAATTTAAAAAAAAAATGTTCTGTACTTTTACAAGGAAAGTCTTTGGAAACTCAGATGCTGACGATAGTTTTATAGTGATATCGTTGGCAACAGAGTTTCCAAGGATTGTCCACGTAAAAGTGAAATAAAACACTTAACTATTTTTTTTCTCAAACTATTACTTGGCAACAGGTTTACAAAGGAATCATTTGACAAGTACAGAATTTTTTTTTCTGTGCAAGAATGGTCTGCTCAACCTTCTGCCACTATTGTTCTGACGACAGTGTACACAAATATTATACAAAGATTTGCAAGTGAAATGTTGGATGAGGCAAATTAAATTACAAAGACACTAACTACATCTTGCCTTCTGGATTGAGGCCATGTTCGTGTGTGCCAATGTTTCGGTACGATACACTGAAGCCATCTTCAAGGTAGTTTAACAAATAAAAGTCTGCAGTTCTAGCACTATCTTCTTTAACTCATGCCCTTGAATTCCGCGCATGACAGAATCCAGGCAGGGTTTTACCTGGGCCCAAACTTATCTAAGCTAGTTTTTAAAATAGGGGAGTTAAGTCATGGCGCCAATTGCCGTCATAGCTGGCCAATCGCCGATCGAAGCACCCAATGCATGCTACCCTCTCCCTACATGGATAATCCCAGCATCGGGCGTAGGTATAGACTTCGGCTTGAGACGTACCCTAGGTTCCTTTCCTAACCCGGACGCCGCCTACAAAATTACAGTTTTAGTTAGGAAAAATATGTAAAAACGTGCGTTAGAGATGTCGAGATCGTCTTGCACAGACTCTGGTAACGGAGAATTTAAATTATTGTCAAGCTACATAAAAAAAAATACTTAAAAAAAATAGTATAGACTGTTGGTAAGGTTAGCTACAGAAAAATTCTGTTAAATCTTGTGAAATGTTGGTAAGGCTAGGTTAGCTAAATACATAATAAGAGCGATTGGTTAAGTTAAGTTATCTTCATCTTAAATTGGTTATTCCTAACGAACCATCAAAATTATTTTTTATAAGTTAATTTTTAATTTAGCTAATCGAACAAACGACCACACACGATATCAAAAATTGGTAATATTTACATAAAATCTTAAATAGTAAACTACTTTAATTTGTAAGTTTATTTTTATATTCATAATTTGGCTTTCCTTAAGAAATACCAATGTTTTAACCAATCAACACAGAACGTCTAAACATATACCTTATAAAAATGAATTTTAAAATTGTTAAAATCATCGACATGTTGATTTTAAGTAAACAGTGAAAATTCCGATTGTTTTCCCTATCCCAACTAAAACTGAGTATTCGAGGGAGGGGTCCGGGTCAGGGACGGACCTAGGTTCAACTCAGGCCAAAGATCTACACGCCTGGTCGTGCTGAGTATCAGCTGCGCAGGGAGAGGGGTCGCATCCACCGGGTGCTCTGTTCGGGGATTGGCCAGCCACGGCAGCAATTTGCATCACGACTGACTCCCACTCACTCTTCATTCCAAGACTGTAACTACCAGTGAAGTTGGGGCCCAGTTAAAACCTGCACAGACACAGGGGAAAACCCCAGTAACTTGTCATGCGAGGTGCAAATTTTCATGCACTAAGTGTAGTAAAATACAGGAGACGGAGGATAGTTTGGATGAATAGTTTGACAGGGCACCCAAGGAGGAAAAAAAAAATTGGTTGTCTGTAAAGTCCGTTTACGGACAATAGTTTAACGTGACAAAGTCATAACAAAACATCGATGAAATGATTGCATACTTTTATTAATAAAATTGAATCATTTTTTATTTAATAATAAAAGAATAAATACTTGAAATTATACCAGTAATCAGATTTTTAAAATGCAAGAATAATTAACCTTTATTTCCGAAATTATTGTTGCAATAAGCAATGAGAACCACATTAACTTTTCACTTCACTTTATAAACAGTCAACGAAACAGTTCAGGTGTAGATGACTTAATTTAAACAACTGGCGTTTAGCTATGAAGTTTAAATACAATTATGAACAAGTTTTCATATAAATAAACTTTAATCAAATATCTATCATCAATTATATGAAACACCATAATTTTTTTAGTCAATTGTAACAACCTATTATTACTGCACTCGCCGACAGCGTAACGGAACAATGTGCGCAACGGGACACTTTTTCGTGCGTGCAGCCGGCGTTCATCGAATTATTAGACGTTGTCACGTCGAAAGAAATAAACCCGAATATGCACTAACGCGGCCTCGGAAGGTTTCCCGTGGCCCGAACACCAGGAGCACCTCCTGGGAGCACTTGTCCTCGCGACTAGGAGTGGTTAGAGGAGGGGAGGGGGCAAACTCGATTGCCAGAGGGCAGGCCGGAGGGTCACGTTCTCCGCCACCCCTCTTGTAGCTCAAAACCTCACCCCTCATCCTCGGAGGGGACAAAGGTCAACCCCGCAGAGAGGCGGAGGCACGAAATCAAATTTGCATTTCCGGCAGATGCTGTTGCGGCGCCGGCCCGTCCCGTGGCAGAGAAGTACTAGGGTTTGATGTGGGGAGGGGCCGGACGACACCAGGTGCAAGTGGCCCAAACTTCTCACAGCGGGTCGAGATCGCCCACCACGTTACCGTTAACTGTGTTTAATGATGTTACGGAACAAGACGTGGCATGCGCAAAACTACGCCTACTCCCCTCATTTACTTACCTTTCAAAAATATATACCTTGTTCCTAAAAAACTGCACCACAATCAAAAAACTGCACCACAATCAAAAAACTGCACCACAATCAAAAAACTGCACCACAATCAAAAAACTGCACCACAATCAAAAAACTGCACCACAATCAAAAAACTGCACCACAATCAAAAAACTGCACCACAATCAAAAAACTGCACCACAATCAAAAAACTGCACCACAATCAAAAAACTGCACCACAATCAAAAAACTGCACCACAATCAAAAAACTGCACCACAATCAAAAAACTGCACCACAATCAAAAAACTGCACCACAATCAAAAAACTGCACCACAATCAAAAAACTGCACCACAATCAAAAAACTGCACCACAATCAAAAAACTGCACCACAATCAAAAAACTGCACCACAATCAAAAAACTGCACCACAATCAAAAAACTGCACCACAATCAAAAAACTGCACCACAATCAAAAAACTGCACCACAAAAAAAAACTGCACCACAATCAAAAAACTGCACCACAATCAAAAAACTGCACCACAATCAAAAAACTGCACCACAATCAAAAAACTGCACCACAATCAAAAAACTGCACCACAATCAAAAAACTGCACCACAATCAAAAAACTGCACCACAATCAAACTGCACCACAATCAAACTGCACCACAATCAAACTGCACCACAATCAAACTGCACCACAATCAAACTGCACCACAATCAAACTGCACCACAATCAAACTGCACCACAATCAAACTGCACCACAATCAAACTGCACCACAATCAAACTGCACCACAATCAAACTGCACCACAATCAAACTGCACCACAATCAAACTGCACCACAATCAAACTGCACCACAATCAAACTGCACCACAATCAAACTGCACCACAATCAAACTGCACCACAATCAAACTGCACCACAATCAAACTGCACCACAATCAAACTGCACCACAATCAAACTGCACCACAATCAAACTGCACCACAATCAAACTGCACCACAATCAAACTGCACCACAATCAAACTGCACCACAATCAAACTGCACCACAATCAAACTGCACCACAATCAAACTGCACCACAATCAAACTGCACCACAATCAAACTGCACCACAATCAAAAAACTATATACAATCAAAAAACTATATACAATCAAAAAACTATATACAATCAAAAAACTATATACAATCAAAAAACTATATACAATCAAAAAACTATATACAATCAAAAAACTATATACAATCAAAAAACTATATACAATCAAAAAACTATATACAATCAAAAAACTATATACAATCAAAAAACTATATACAATCAAAAAACTATATACAATCAAAAAACTATATACAATCAAAAAACTATATACAATCAAAAAACTATATACAATCAAAAAACTATATACAATCAAAAAACTATATACAATCAAAAAACTATATACAATCAAAAAACTATATACAATCAAAAAACTATATACAATCAAAAAACTATATACAATCAAAAAACTATATACAATCAAAAAACTATATACAATCAAAAATCTATATACAATCAAAAATCTATATACAATCAAAAAACTATATACAATCAAAAAACTATATACAATCAAAAAACTATATACAATCAAAAAACTATACAATCAAAAAACTATACAATCTAAAAAAAGAGGAGTGTTTCGGTATTCGTCACTGATGTGCAACATCTAACCTCTGTAAGTAGCCAATTCACTTGTTCCCGTGTTGCAAACACTCAATTCGAAACTCGGGACACGAATATTGACGTAGCATTCTTTAAAATAATGCTCAGCGTGATAAATATACGGAAACAGTTTATGGACACGAATCATAAGAAGTTTCCCCAACCGCCGCGCATGTTACGTCGACTATTGAATCATTTGATTGGCAGAACAAACTAGGTATATAATAAAATTGCTCTGATAAAAGTGAAAAAGACTTGAAAAAGATATTAAAAGACATTAAACCCCGGCTTTGGACCTGATTTTGGATAAATAATTTTATTACAACTGTGCGCATCTTGTTAAAATTCACTGAACAGTTAATACTTTTAAATATCCTGTTGTTTTTGTGAACTTAGGTTAGAGTCATTCGCTAAACATGGCTGCATCGTTGTTACCCATTTTCGTTACAAGATATTCGTCGGATTCATAAAATTACTCAAACTAAATGTCACATGCCAAGGGCTAGAGTTAAAATTTTACACGTAACAAATATTTATATAAGCTACACAAATGTTAAAGCGTACCTTTACCCGACACACTCATAAAGTTTCATTTGGCACACCAATACGTTTGGTATGTACCATAATCTTTGCAATAAGTGACTACACGTTGCCACATTTCCGTGAAATTGCTCCAACAGATCCTGTATACGAGAGCTAGGATGCTTACACAAAAAAAAATCTCTATAACAGTCTTGGGTCACCGATAAAAATTTGACGAATGTCGAGTAAAAGAATACACTTTGGTAGGGACCTGAAAATTTCGTTTAATGAAGAGACTTTCTAGAAAGTAAATGTGTGTACTTGGCATTGAATAGCAGGTTATTTGACACGCCCTAAAATACTAAGAGAATTGCAAACACCTGAAGAACACATGATGGAACTTTGAGCAATCTGGAGAAAGGTGAAACGTGGCAGTCTAATTATTTAAACTTTTAAAGCCAGGATCCAAAAAAAAAAATTTGAGAATATGGTAAATCTATACTTTAATAACACATTTGGAAAACAAAGCACTGTTTGAAAATGCAGGATACAGCGAGGAGAGAATTTAAAATCAAAAGTTTCACGTTATATTAATTAAGGGGGGATTAGGCTCCACCACCTTGGATTTTCCTATCTCTTAGCTATATTTAAAAATTTTGATCTCAATTTCTGGCATGTATAGGCATAAATAATATCTCGCAGACCTTCGATACCTTGTTGCAACTACATATTTATTGAACAGGCCTTATGTCTTCAAGCGCTGCGAGGAAATCGCATATTTCTAGCGGGCGACTAACTGTCACAACCACACAAGTTCACAACAGCCGACTTAAAACAAATAGCCAAAGCCAAGTCCTCTGCCATGTGAAAAACCAACAGGTTAGCACGGTAGCTTTATTCGAGCAGTATATAAAAAATATATTTGAAATCGCAATAAGACAAGGCCTAATGTCCACTTTAACTTCGTGAAGACGGAAGATTCTTAACACAGATTTACATTATGTCATGAACATATCGTTCGATTCGTATGTGAAATTTCTGTGTAGTCCAAAAGGCTTGTTTTTCTTCTTTGTTTACCGTTTGGTTTATCTGTCTCGTCGTCACGTTGCTTCGAACATAGCGACGGCACTTAATTTTACGTCCCTAATATTTTTCACCTGGGCAGATCATCAACATGCAATTCACTGAACCAGACCCAGACCCCTGGACAACCCGCGTCGTTCATCCTTGGATTTACTTTTTTTTCTGATGTAAAAATTCTCGCAAGAAATTTTTAGTTTTCTCTTCCCCTCCCCCCTTCCCACGGGTGGAGGGAGAAGGTTTTCTTACGTCTAAGTGATAATATATAAAAATGTAACGTTAGATGGATAAGTAAGAGACATTAAAAACCCTCCCAAATCGTAAAAAAAAAACATACGCTTTTTCGCCAAACCTATTTTTTTTTTTATTATTCCAAACCACGAAGTTTAACGAGAGAGCAGCGATGAATGTGTTCGGGCGTGCGACGACTTGTCAGTGAATCTTAGGCTTACACAAGTAGAAGCACAAAAAACACGAGTTACACGAAACTTGCTTTAAAAAAATATCTTAATCCAATTTCGTTTACTTGCTTTGATTCCTCATTTCCTGGACGAACCCAGGGAACTTCTTCCAAACGAAGACTAGTGTCCGCACCTATGCCCGAGTCATGTAAGCGGATATAGAGAAGACTGAAGAGGGTGGGTAGACAAGTTTCGTAACAAGTTCGGATGACTGAGAACTTTTAGGGGGGGGGGGGGGGGTTGTTTGAGACTTGGCAACAAGGCCCGCATCAGGTGGAGTGTGCAATACAATTTTTTTAAGTACGGGTCGAAAATCGTATTGAACAAGAATGCTAACGCGATTTTGTGGGTTCGGAATTACGCTAAACCAAGCGCGAAAAAAATATTTCACGCCAGCAGCCAAATATTTCACGTCTAAAAGAGAAGTTCGCTCCTTCATTTAAATCCAACAAAACTGAAAACAATGTTTCACACTAGTGGGATGAAGTTTTTACGACAACCTTTTTTAGGATTAACTCGAGTAACTTGCCATGTACTTATTTATGCCTAAATGGTGAGTGAATTCGAACGACGTGCTTACGTTGCGGCTTAGCCGTTTGGGATGAACTTTGGAAAGCAGGATCCTCGTTACGAACTAACATTTAGGAACCTGCAGCCCCACGTGTACATTGTTCGCATGTTTGAAAAAAGACAGTGTCACGCAACGATTTAAATAATATAACTTCCGAGTTACAGGAGGAAGAATAATGCTGGCCAGCCATAAAATTGTATTTATATTAAAATAATTTTTTTCTTGTAAGAATATAACTAACTTTAGTGTTCATTTCCTAGGCCCACGTAAATTTCAATATTAAAAAAAGCTTAAACGGTTGTATAACAATTTGTAACGTTTGTAATTTTTTTTGCTAAGTCTTTGTAGTTTTTATAATATTTTGCATTCATGTAATACATTGAGGTACCTAGCATTTTTATATGAACGTATTTATACATGGCTAAGATAATGTTTAGTCCCGCGCGTGTCATGTTTAATAAGTTTGTGCCTTAAATATATTTACAGTTCAGTGCCATTTTATTGCGAGGATTATGCTCATCAGTAATATTAGTTCTAATTAAATACTTCGAACATTTAGTTGTTAATTTTATTGATTTAGCCAGCTATCAATTTCACGTTCCTTAAATTTAAAGCTGTCGATAATTGTTTGTTGTAATTCAAAGATAAATGATAAAGTAAACTTATGAATACGCCCTTATAGATAAGTACACTGACAGAACCAGTATGCCGAGGAACCAGACAAGTGCTTAAAGACACTGACATGTCAACGGCTAGTACTAGCTACGTAAATGAAAGTGTAACAAAAATGTATAAGCAAACAATTAAAACATAAAAAACGTTACCGATTTCTATACCGAGATAAAAAGGTTCATGCAAAAAAAATTACACCGGTAAAAGATATTATCGCACTTATGCGCGAGGTCGAAATATTCTCGATTCCACCGAGCGCTGTTTAGTTTCGTAAGGGCGCAATCTTCCAGGGTGCAATCTTCCAGGGCGCAATCTTCCAGGGCGCAATCTTCCAGGGCGCAATCTTCCAGGGCGCAATCTTCCAGGGCGCAATCTTCCAGGGCGCAATCTTCCAGGGCGCAATCTTCCCGATATCACCACAATGCCTGGAAAAACCAAGCTACACAGGAAGTGTTACTTATGATTAGAGACCTGCGAAATTTACGGTTTCGATGGCATTCAGGATAGACTGCACATACCCCTGTACACTCGGGCAAATAACGCAAGTTCATTAACTGCCGACTTGTAAGTCGTCTCAACTGGTTTTTTCTGTGATTCGATCCTTCTTTGGTTGAGGGTTTACAACTGGTTGAGATTCGTCCAGATGAACAGTAAGCCAATAGAAAAATTATCTAATTATCACCGAATGAATCCTCGAATTTTGCAGGTCTCTACTTATGATATTAAGATAACAGTCCAAACTTTATTTTGACGTAAGTTTAGGATACACAAATCATAAGAAGACATCCCCTCAACCAAAGAAAAAAAAAATACTGCATCAGCCAATATGTGCTACCGGCTTTTAAAGACCCAGCTTCGGATGAGAAGTTAAGACGGACTGAAATTTAATATATATAATCTGGTATTGAGTAATTAGGAGTTTAAAACGGCAAGAAGTTTTCCTAGGAAAGTTTCAGGTCTGGGCTGCCGCGGAGGCCGAGCTGTTACGCGACCCGCGACCCCCTGGAAACCCTGGAAACCCTGGAAACCCTGGAAACCCGCCGGGAGCGGACGCCGCCGCCTCGCAGAGGAATAAACCACGAGGCAGGTCCAGGGGTGAGAAGCAGGAGGGTTGTTGGCACAGGAGGAAGGGCTGAAAGGAAAAAAGAATGGCGAAAACGAGGAGCGCGGAAAGAGAAGGTGAGGAACGGGGAGATAAGGAGCCGACGAGAAGTTCTCCCCCCACCCCCCTCCTCCGGCGGACATGAATAAATTACCCGCGGGGCCTTGTTCTCTCGCCGCCGCGGCCTTGCAAGGGCCGCCCATCAACACCGAGACGGATAAAGTTCTTCGGGGGAGAAAAAAAAAAGGACCGTTAAGGCTTGAATTTAGCTTCGGCCTCGCATACCGAGTTGGGTCATTTCATGTTCTAGTCATTGCTTGTAATTCAAGGCCCCGCCTACCGGAACACACGTTGTGCAGTCATTCACAAAAAAAAAAAAAAATAATTGAGAACTGCAAGATATCCGAGCGGTGTCAATTACGGAAAAAAAAAATGTAAAAACACGCGGTGGACTAGACAAGTTTCCGGATTTCGTTTTTTTTATTAACAATATTTAGAAAAGTAAAAATGGCTTGAACACGGATATTTTTCGGTAGGACAAACCATTGCTGAGATATACATGAAAAACCAAATATATGCACACATTTTGGAAGACCCTGTAGTTAGCTCCTCTCGCAGATTCCAGGACTTTTGGTATATTTATCTCCAAACACCTCCGAACACATTCCCAGTGTCAAAAAAAAAACTCCGCACGGAAGTCTGTCTACGAGCTATTTTCGAGCCTTCGTTGACCGGACTATTAGGCATGAAACACCCGATGCATATTCTCGAAAGCACTTCCAGGGACCTGCATTACGTCTATCTTCATTTCCCCACCATACAATGATATGGTCACGGCTCAAATCTCATAGCACTTTCGACAAGACTATGCACTCCATAGGAGACACCGCGCTAGAAGCACCAGCAAGCGTCGCGCTTATCATCCCGCCTCGCCGACCCAGATACACCCCTGACGAGGCGGGCCCTTAGTGTGGGTCCTCACATGCCATGTAAATTATTTTACATCTTTCCTCATTACTAGAGACCTGCAAAATTCGCGGATTCATTCGGTGAAATTGCTAGAATTGAAACACATATACCTCTTAGATAATTTTGCTGTTGACTTACTGTTCATCTGGACGAATCTCAACCAGTTATAAACTCTCAACCAAAAGAAGGATCGAATCACAGACAAAACCAGCTGAGACGACTTACAAGTCGGCAGCCAATGAACTTGCGTTATTTGCCCGAGTGTACAGGGGTATGTGCAGTCTATCCTGAAGGCCATCGAAACCGCGAATTTTGCAGGTCTATAATACGAAACCCTGACAAAATTTTAACGTGGAATTCTTCAAAATAATGGCAAGAGTGATTAATATACGCAAACTGTTTTTCAGCTAGATTTCTGGACGAGAATATCACGTAGCTTCCTCACACGCTGCTAGAATACGTTGCCGGAGCAGCTACGTCGGCTACCAATTCATTCAATTTGCAGAGCGGAATTTTGTAAAACTATATAATTTAACTGATCCGATAAAAACTTCAGACAAGGAATAAATTTATTAACATACTGCCTATCTTATTAAAATTCATTACACAGATAATACTATAAAATTTCAAAATTGTATTTGGGGACTTTGGTTCACAGATGGCAGCATTCAGGGCCGCAACTAGTAAGGGGGGAGGGGGGGGGGGGGGACAAGCGGGGCATACGCCGTGGGGGCGCCGAAATAGCTTGCATTGTAATTTCTACTACAACTGGTAACTGGGTAAAAAGTTTTTTAACTTGCATGCCAGGAATGTAATCTGATTTACAATATAACGTCTCAACATATTTAATGAACAAGTCTATTGATTATACGGACTACTTTATAGACAAAGTGGGTTCATGCATGGAATATACAGTAGCACAGAAACTGTTACATGTAGGTATGGAAAATGCATAAATAGCAGCATTTTTCCGTGGGAGGGCCCCCGGACCCACCGCTTTATTGGTGTGGTATGTGCCAAAAAAAGAGGGGGGGGAGCGATGAATCCATTCATGCCCCGGGTGCCAGAGTGTTTAGTTGCGGCCCTGGCAGCATTGTAGTTAACACAAATTAACGTTCCTGGACTTCCGTCGCATTCACGAAATTAATCCCACAAAATGCTGTATACCGAAAGCTATGATTTACCCATCAAAAAAGTCAGTTCCTACAGTTTATTTTCAAAAAAAAAAGTTCTGGATGTAGAGTGGCAAAGCTAACAAGGCACGTGTTTGCAGGCACGTAAGATGTTCGCCGCCCGTGATTCGTTACTGCGCAGCGCAGCCTAGCCTATCTCTGTATTCAGCCCGCGTATTCTGATTACGCATTCATTCCCAGAGCGGAGCTGCGAATGAGGACTAGCAGCGCTTTCTAGCGAGCGGATCACGAAGCTAGTGCAGCTCGCAGCCAGCAGATAGCGCGCGCGGGCACAGTTGGTCGGGGAAACCTTTTCACAGACGAGAGAGCCAAACGTCCGATCGTGCATCTTCGGTTTTCTTTTGTTCATTGTAAATAAATATGGCGGTGTTGATAAAAGGAAAGACCATAAACAAGGCAACGGTATTTATTTGTACGCCGCCATATTTTTCGTTTGGCGTGTGTCCGTAAATGTTTATTTTGGACAACTCATGATAACTAATGGTCAATTAGGTTAGGTTAGCTACATTATAAATACTTTAAAACATTGTGGTCGGTTGATTTGGTTAGGACAGCTACATTAAAGATACTGTGAAATCATGTAAACGGTTTCCTAGCGCTGGGTAGCTACATATTAAAAAGTTATTTGCTAAGCAACCATAAAATGATTTTACAGTATTTTTAATGTAGCTATACTTACCTAATATAACCAACCATCCACAATGTTTTAAAGTATTTATAATGTAGCCAACCTATCCTAATCGACTGCAATATTTAATGCCACACCGGTTTATACAATGATAGACCTGAAAAAAATCTAGCATTAACTTCGGGGAACTTCGGGTGTGGCGCTCTCGTCTGTGAAATGAAGGCTTCCCCATTTGGTCACCCCAGGAGAACACAAGCTTTCGGGGGAAATATAATTAGAATACCCGACACTAAGGACACTGCAAAAAGGGGCGTACACATCAGAAGGGTTTGGGGGGGGGGATAGGTTTGTCTACTCCCTCCCTAAACCATAAACAATCCATCATTCCCGCCAACAACAGGAAATAAATTGAAAGCAAACAGCGGACCATGTGTGGCGCTGCAGGTTTCTGCCATCGTTATTTCCATAAAGTTATTTTTCAACTCCCACCATTGTGTGTATTATAATGTTTTTAACGCACGACAAACGCTTCAATAAAATTATTTTGCAATTTGTAATCCAAATTTACTCCGGGAAAGACCTCCCTGCTTTAGTTGAGATTTGTCTTCCTCACCAATGAAATAAACTACATTTGGTAGATTTCTTGATTGTAAGTTATATTCCACCCCCTCCCCTCCACCATAAATGAAATCCTGCGTAAGCCCTTTTCTGAAGAGGACAACTTGCCTGTCGAGAAAAACCCATAAAACAATTTTTTTTTGCATTTCGCAGAGGATTCAAAAATGGGGAAAAAATTCGTAGAAATTCTACCAATATTTTAAAGGATTTGTCTTTCAGAGTAAATTCCACACCGGAGTACTTTTGCGACGCGTTCCACAAATTATGCGCGCTTCCATCGAGATTTCATTTACAAAACAAGTGGTTTTATGATTTACTAGCTGACCCGGCAGACTTCGTACTGCCTAATTAAATTGCAATAAAGTCCTGTCAAATTGATTTGTAATGTTACATTTTTTGTTCCTACATATTTTATAGTCTAGGCAAAAAATTCTCCTGAACAGAACCGTCACCCTGGTGATAGGGTGTTGTGAATAAGAAATATAATTAAATAAAACATATAAATAAAAAGATAAATAAAAAAAATAAGTAATATTTTTTGTTAATCATGTGAAACATAATACGTTTTATTTTCATTGTAGTGCATGATTAGATCGGTAATTAGCTTGGTTTGTAGCATTTCGGGTTCTTCTACCTAAATTGATTCGTCTAATAGGAGGCATATCTATATTATAGATTTTGTCACATGCAATAATTAGCGATCATAGGTAAATAAACACTGCACAAAACACTATATAGATAATAATTTGTTTCGTGTATAAGTTGACAAAAGCAAACTCATTAGGGTAGGTAACCTAAAAAAAAAAAAAAAAAAAAAAAAAAAAAAAAAACACTGACATTGACAGTTTGTTGTTGTTTCAACTTTTTTTTTTAATTTGATATGACTTGGAGTCAAATCCTTCAAGCCGTATTTAAAATAGGGAAATGAAATAATAAAAACTTAAACTTATGAAATACTTTTGGTAACGCTGGTTTTGTTTGACTGATGTAATGACTTGAAAACTGATGCATTTTAAAGTAGAACAAATGAAATATCGCGAAGCCGACCAAATTGAACTATTCGATTTCGGTTTATTTTTTTTTTTGCTTATCTGTGCTCCAACGCACACTGTTGTGATATATATGATTGAACTTTGTACAGAGGTAATAAAGTGCAAATTGACTATTTGACGTTAGGAACATACCTACATTGTTTAAACAACAATGAGTGCTCGTTTTAGTTAGAAAACGTTTGCATGGGAAAAAGAAAAGGGCTGGTTTTAGGGTTTTTCCGGAAATTATTTGAATTTTTCTCGCCGTAAAAACCATATTTGATCTTCAACGAACATTAAAAAAAAAATTGGCTAAATTGGTCCAGGCGTTGTTGAGTTATGCGCTTACCAACACATTTTGCGATTCATTTTTATATTATAGATAAGCTATACCTCAAAAGTTACTAGCAAAAACAAACTTACACATACCATTTTCGGGTAGGGAAAGAAATTGGTGGGGGAGGGGGGGGGGGGGAGAGCGGAAGAACCACTTTGCCCGATTTTATGTTTTTAATTCTTTCAATTTATTGGTGGGAATAATTTTTTTCTAAGGATTTCAGAGGGAAAAATATCCCCCACAGTCTACTTTACACCCTGGCAGAAGCACTCCCAATTCAGTTGTCTCAAGAGCCAAAAGAGCCTTCCTTAGTCCAAATTGTGCAATTTTTGTTGTTTTACAGATTATGTCTCAGCTAGTTCTCATGTGCCAGGAAAATTTATGTAACCGAGTTCAGCTGAAGAACTTGGTTCCAGTGTTACAATGATACAGGTTATCTGTGCACAACTTTGTAATATTTTCAGATGAACTCAACATAAGTTCTAAAGCATTTATGTTTGCTTACTCATCATTTATTACAAATTAAATGTTATACAATCATCAATTATAATAAAATTTTCTTCTTTACCTTTATAAAAAATTCAAATGTTTGCCATAGACTAACGCAGCACAAATTGTGAACTATGCCACTGAGGACTAGGCAGTGTAAACGTCGCTAGTTAATTACCTTCAGTAACTATACAAAGTATTCTGGTGTATAAACAAAGATTTCTAATCTACTATTTTGTATGAAAAACAAAAAAAAAAGTATATACAAATATAATGGTCAAAAGAAAAGATGTTTACGGAAATACTAAGATTCATACACCTACCAATTAGCCCAAAACACGACCTAAATTCGCCGCTCTGTATAAAAGACCGCCAATTCGCGAGAGAAAATTTTTACGATATTAGAGTTCATTCAAGTGTCGCTGAACTAACCAAACTAACTTATCATTTGCGTTCCAAATCACCTAGACATGTGTAAACCCTGTCTCCCCCCCCCCCCCCCTCCGGGTGAAAAGTGGGTGAGAGGAAGTGAACTCATCTTTCAGTATTCGCCAGTGATGTAAACATCTACCCTCGATAAGGAACCACTTCATGTGTTCTACGAAGGTACTCCGTCCAAATGTCCTATACGGAGAGTTAAGATTTTACACATAAAAAAAGGACGAACCTTCACCTTAATTATGTGGCAGACACAACTACCCTTTACTTTTACGGTATAAAAAATAAAAGATTAAAAACGCGGATGTTTTGAGTGTCTAACCCGGGATAAAGTATAAATATTTCTTTCGTTTCATTTATAAAAACAAATTACAACTCTTAAAACTCACCGATTGTCCATACCTGACTTATTACACTACCTATTATCAGACAGGCGAAGTTCCGGCAAAATGTAATAAAAAGATCAACTGAATACTATAACGTGGTTTCAGCAGTTAGCCTACTTAAAAAAGGCCCGTCTGATTACGGGACCGAAATTAGGTTACCACGCCTGTGCTTCGTCTCACCGTGCACGGGCAGGCGTGCCAACTGCCGAGGTACACACTAACGAGAAGCCTAAGATGTAGGTACATCAAGTTCTGTCCCTGCCCGAACACGCCCGAATATTCACCTTCGGCCAAGCTCGGGATTTGTTTTATTGTTGAATTGAAATATTAAAAGTGGTCGGTTAGGTTAGCAACACTAAAACACTACGGACGGTTAGTTATGTTAGTATAGCTACATTAAAATAAACAGAAATATAAATATACATAAATAAACCAGAGGTTGGCCGAAGGTGAATATTCGGGCGTGTTCGGGCAGGGACAGAACTTGATGTACATCTTAGGCTTCCCACACACTAACATTAAACAACCCCCCCCCCCCTTAATCCGTGGGGGCTGGCAGCAATGACAATTAGCAGTTTAAGCTGCTAACGAGCCAACGAGGGGGGGGGGGGGACAGCGATCGGTTAACTTGTTTACCGCTGGGAGCAATACCCCTTCCCCCATTACACCATCCCTACACGGACCTAGGAGAATGCGCAATCAAGAGACCTTAGATGTGAAATGACCAGGTTCCTTTCAGAAACTCGTGCACACATTTCGTTCCTGCACCGATAAAAACAAAAAAAAAACTTTGTTCATTCCCGATGCGAAATTTCTCCAAAACATTTCCAAGGGAAGGAAAACAAATATTTAGGAACGACAAGAGTCTAGTGGAAACCCGCAAAATTAAGTCGAAAAAGTTTATAGAAAAATTATGATACCAGGGCTAGGCTAAATCATTTATTATATCGTTAGTACTATGTTTCACCAAGGATTTTAAAACGAGTGGGAAAAAAGTGAGCTTTAAATACTAATTCTAAACTAAATAAAATCCTTCCGTGCTTGGTTCAATTATTACGGGTCGTTTTGAAGCGTCCATCGCGATTTAATACCGATAACATTATTTGACACAGTTATCAAGGTTTTGCGTCTAAATTAAGTATTCAATCTTGAAAACAAAAAATCTTACGTGTATGCAACTACCTCAGATAGTTACAAAACGTTTTCACTGTTTCAGTTATGCACCCAGTACTTTCAGGATTGCTAGGATACTACTAACTCATGTGTTACGGGGTAAAAAAAAATGCGACTTTGCAGCTAGTTAAAATATAAATCATATCGGCATTCCATCGGTTACAGCTAGTCTGCAGTTAGTTTACAAATTCTGGACTCCGTTGTGTAAAAACCTGCTCACTTGACCGTGTGTACACCACTCAATTTTAGCTTTACCTGTTACATAGGACGTCCAGAAATACCGATAAGTAGGGCCATGCATATTTCGCGAAAAGATTCCGAGACGAGCTGAAAGTTAACACACTGTAACATCGTCAGTGTTTCGTGATTGGGTGAGGTTCTTTTAGGTACAATGGCTATTTTTACAACTATAATCACAGTAATCCAGTGCGTAAGCAAACGCGTCCTGAGTGGCTCGATCAAATAAGGCAACGACTTCTCTCGCAGACGGCCGCCAATCACAAGGAAGAAACCGCTGGCGCGCGTATACCTTGTTGCAGTATAATAGCCGTTCATATCTTTTCGCGAAAAATGCCTGCCTCTACCGATAAGGTTAGTTACTTCAACAGCAAATTTGCATTTATCCTGCCAAACATGTATATGACGAGTTAAGTGACGCAAACGTTTCACTGATGGGCAGAGTCTGCTGCCCCATCAAAAAAAGCTTCGTCAACTCGGAATTCGTGTTAAGTGAAAAAAAATTAAATTCGTTGGGGGCAGCCAATTTTGTTGTGTTTAAAAAATAAATTCGCGGGGCAAACACAACAGTTCCGCCATGTACACACAGACAATTGGGTGGCCTAAACAAATGTTTCTTCGCGCTGCAGTGTGAGAAGGTCGAGGGATCACATCGCGAAAGGCAAGGATGAACCACAGTAAAATTACAAATTACAAATTTACAAATCCCTCAATTTCATAAAACAATATCTCAGAGATCTTTAGAATTTTTTCTTCCAAAAATTGTTGTTATTCTTCCTGCAAAACTAAAAACTAAAAATTATTTTCAAATGAAAACAAATATGTTAATATTTGGCTACATAATTTAACTGATTAAGAGATGGCTTTAGTATTTAAGTAAGTTTTATATAGTGTTATAACTTTGTACCTGTACTTTACTTAAACACTAATTTTTATTTAATTATATTTTAATTTATTCATGTAACAATGTTATAATTTATACGTTTTTTGTTTATACTTAATATTGAATTTTAATAAATTGCTCTTTTTAACTTTCATATTTATATAACTAATGTAAAGTTTCTTAGGTTATATTTTATGTATTTATTTCCCAGTTATTATACATTTACAAATGTTTGCTATCGTCAAAATACCGCATGTAATTTGAAGTGACTAGATGCACTCACATACAAGCTTGCTTTCGTGAGTGCTAAATTTCCTGGTTAATTAAGTGAATATTGTTAACAAAGTGTAAAAGAATGGGATATAAATTATTATTATTATTATTAGTTTGCCCAGACCATCGCCAGTAAATTACATGAAACGACGACATACCAGCCAATTATAATCAGTTGCACGGTTTCATTACGTGAGATTGGACTTATTAAAATTATTAAGGGGAAAAAAACTCTTCTGAAACACGCCTTCAACATCTAAAATATCCCATCATAGTTTCAAACAATTTAGGCCATAGAATTGTTCTATAGTTTGATTTAGAAAACTTTACTTATTAAAGCATAACATATAATTGATTGTAATGCCTGTTAATTGTTACTGAATGGTTGCAACCAATAGTTCCCACCGGTAATTCTTTAGCGTTTAGAATAAAATCTATTCCTGGGAATAAAAACTGTAATATACATTATATAAACACACACACATTTACATGCTCTTTGAATATCCAGATGTTGATCTCTGCCTAATTTTGCTATTAAAAGATTGATACGGACTAAAAAGTGTTTAACAAATATAACGTCTTTCCGTTCATCTCTCCCATTTGAAGGGTTTAGTATCAGAAATTATTGATATTTTATTGTTTAGTATTTTTGCATTGGATTAAAATAAATTTTTGTACAAGAAGAGTTTTTCATGGTTTTGGGAAAACATTTTTATGTACTTACCAATGATTTACTAAAAATGTTGAGTATTAAGACGATGGTTACAAACGAAGTTTATCCCAAAACTGAGAACCACATGACAATGCTTAAACGGAAATTAAAATTTTTTAGTAAAAAAATATTTTATTAACAAATATGGTTACAAATATGGCATGCGCCAATCGGAGGAGGGGAGGCGAGGAGCAAGCAAGCAAGCAAGCAAGCAAGCTAGCTAGCAAGCAATACACTAGAAGGGTGAAGGAGGGAGGGGACGAAGTGTCAACGCCCGCGCTGACACGCGGTGTTCAAACGTTGCGGCGATCCTGACGCTACAAATTTAAAATCACGTGTTAAGTAAACACGAAATATTTAAGACAGCTATATTAGAATACAAACCCCTGGACAGAGAACATGTGAAGGGGATAAAACATAAGGCGATTCACGCGGTTCACGCGGTTCTGAGAACAGGCGAGACGGGGTGGAGATGTGTAGTGGGTGCCCACGTACCAGGGAAAAGTTAACACGGCCGAGAAGCGGGGGTGGTTAGTAGCCGAGGGAGTCACAATCAACGTCCACACAATATTTTTTTTTTTTCGTGAACATAATTATTCCTGTAAAACTACAGATATTTGTAAGTTTGTACCTTTCACAAAAATAATCGTATCACTAAAAAAAAAGTTTGATGTATTACTGGGTTCGGATTCTCATCCGGGCATTTATGCTTTGTGTTGTCCCAGTACCTCCAATAGTTATTAAAAGTTATTTGTAAACCGCTTCATGGATAGCTTTCCAGTATTAACTGCGCACATTAATAAGCATAAAGAAATAAAGTCAAACTATTCAATATTCGATTATATTTTCCTTGGTTTAAAAAATGTGTTTGAAACTAATCAATTAAAAATTAAAATTATGGGCAATTTTCTTAAAGAATATTCAGTGTTATCTCAAAAAACTTATTTCATATATGCAAAATAAAAGATAGCCATGTGATGTACAAAGTTACAATATCTTCCTTGTATTATTACGAAATATTTCATGGCAACTGATTTCCAAAGGAATTTATGTGAAAGCACAGTTTTTTTCTGTGTAGGTCTGCGTGTTTTCTCTATTATTATCCTATTACTAGAGACCTGTAAAATTCGCGATTTCAAATCCCTAAAGGATAGACTCAATGATCCTCTATGCACTCGTGCAAATTACATCTGCTGATTGGTTACCGACTCTAAACATCTGTTGACTGGAATGATCATGATTCGCTAATTCTTCTGTTAAAGATTTTTCATTGGACTAGAGTCCTTCAGATAAACTGTGGCCCAATCACTTAAGTAAAATAATGTAAAACGTATTTGGACTATCCTATCGCGAAATGAATCTGCCAATTTTATAGGTCTCTACCTATTACCGTTCCTTAATATATTCAATAGATAATATTTAATTAAGTAAATACAATTAAGATATGGATTGGGTTTGAAAACTAAGCTCGTGCAGTGAACCGCGACTTATTTTTATTTCTTTTGAGTTTTGATTCAGATTCGGACTAGGGATAGTTTCGGGGTACTCTTTGCGATTGGAATTCCATATTAGTAGAGAAAATTGGTATTCAACCCATCACTATAGTTATTGTTGTATTACTTTCTAGTATAACGTTTCGAATTACTTCGTCAGTATTGGGAGTAGAACATATATTTATGCGACATATTTTGCTGCAAATAATGTAACGAATAAGCTGTCAGTAACTATTCGTGAATAATTCAACATAATTTTTGAGTTAAAATACACAACACTTCTGGTTACAACAGCTGAAACTACACACAATATTAAAGCGTTAGCAATGCAAAGAGAGGATTGAAATTCTAAAGCTAGAAACCTTCATCCAAGAAAAAAGAAACACAAAGAAAAAAAAGCGAGTGTGCTGGAACTGCATTATGCAAATCTGCTGTCGAAACAAACCAATTTGCAAACAAAAAGCATCCAAACGGAGCAAAACAAACGTTTAAACGCTTTCCTTTTTTTTCTTCTTAAAAGTGCAATTCTTGAAAATAAAAAAAACCCTTTCCACTTGCAAGCTAATTAATGAACGCTCTTTACGCAGAAATTACACAAACATTAAGATTCGTGCCATTTACGTTTAACGAGTCTCTTAAACATTCGTATAACTTGCGCTAACACCTCACAGGCCAAAAAAAAACTGTTAAACAATTTACAAGAACTATGTTTATCTCAGAAAACATTTGCGCTCTGACAGTATGTACAAAAAAACCAAAAACAGAATTCACCGACTTTTACCAGACTTCAGCGGGTCTCACGGTTTTTCAGTTACCAAAACCTCATTTTTCAAAAGAAAACTAAACTACCAATTTATTTTTTCGCGTACATACTGCTACTTAAATGTCGAGACAAAACAATGAAAATAGCTATCAAATACTGAAAAACAAACACAAAGTGATGTTTCTCACACCATACTCTGCACCAACATTGCAAACGGAATTAAGTTTTTGTGCCAAAATATTATAACTTCTCAAACATACTTGGCCCACCATAATTGCAAACAAATACTCAAACGAAAGTATAATGCGCATTACAGGAAACAAGATTAGTTTTTGTCTCACCATTGCATTGAATTCTCAGACACAGCATACATTTTCCTGGCCAACCCTGCTTTACGAGGAGCACAATTTCCCGACGGTTACGACTTTCATGTTGGAAATTTAGAAGGTTCCTTTAGACCGGTTGCAGTGATGCCAACCTCAAGACACAGTCACCAGTAATCATATTCACGCATGCAATAAACACACTTAAAGAAAATGTGATTATGTTTACGCCAAATACAATGACTGGTACGAAAATAAAGAAAACTTTGTTTTATAGAAATGATTTAATAAAACTATAAATATAGAAAGTACGTTCACAAGAAAGTAACTTAAAACAATATATTTAGGATTCAAATGTATGTCAAGTTATTTTCAAAATGGTCTTGCATAATTGGATTTTTTAAAAATCCTTGAGGTTAAATATTTATTGCACACACGGTTTAGCTGAACGGAGTATTAACAAATTGGATTTAACTGAAATTGTGTCATAAATGCAGTCTACACACACAGCTACAAGCACGGGATTAGTGGTACTAAACGCTGATACACGATATTTCTGACGTGTCATCTAGCTTGTGTGTTCCGTAATAAATACCACACTAGTCCCGCAATTGGAGGTAACAAATACGAAAATCCGCAACACCTGGCAGCAATGGATTTGAACCGAAATACCTAGATCCCACGCACATATTCCGTGCATATTTTCAGAACAGTTTTGTTTCTGAAGATTTTACGGTCTACAAAGAATACGCACCAAAGGAAAAAAGAAAATCAACAAGAGTGAAGTCTTACGAGGCTCTACAGATACGAGTGTCCGCAAGGGCTTTTATCATCATGAAAACGTATAAAAAAAAAGGCTAAGATGAAGATTACAAAAAAATAAGTTCAGTATGAAAATACAAACTATGCTATACAGGAATTTCACTTCAGAGCAATAATTTTACAACCTAAACGTACTCAAAAGTTCAAATAAGAAAGAAAAAAAGTGCACGCTTTCGACTAGTTTTGGACTATTCCTGAGGAATGGTAATACAGAACATGTGAGAATTTAGCATGCAAGTTCCCTACACTAGCTAAAAAAACGAAAAAAACGAAATGGGGAGGTTATATTTCAAATATTTCTGCAAGAGTCTTTTGGAAACAGACAAAATATTTAAACAGCGTTAGAAAATTACTGTATTTTTTATATGCGAATTTATTTAAAATTATTTATTTTTTATTATTTATTTTAACTTAAATGATTATTTTTAAGCTACTTGGTGTAAGAAATTGCTATGTGGCTGTTTAATTTTTCAATTTCTGCCCAACTGTCTGGTTGGATTAATTTGTTTCAGGCCCATCTCAGACGTCAACTCAACTACAGTAAGACTGCCGTGTAAAGACATTTGGGGCTGGTTTCACACCAGGCAACTTCTCTTCCCAGCGGGAGGTCGGTGCGATGTTGGAACCCGATGAAGCAGAAGCACTTCTTGTGCTTGCTCTCCCGCTAAAAGAGTTGCAATAAAAAATTGGTTGTCTGTAAAGTCGGTTTACGGACGATAGTTTAACGTGACAACGTCATAACAAAACATTGATGAAATGATTGCATACTTTTATGAATAAAATTGAGTTATCACTTTTTTGTATGGATACAAAGAAGGGGTGAAATGAAATCTACAATGTAATTGATAAATTTACTTTTATTTGCAGTAATTAATTCAAATATGTTTATTACTTTAACGAACAGATTATTTTAACTATACCTTTTATACATGTTTGCTATTTAACTTCTTCCAATCTGTGTTATTCTGTTAAGGATAGGACGATAGGAAAAATAGGAAACGAATGGGAGTGTTTCAAGTTTAATGTGCCTCGAAAAAGTCAGATCGATGGTTGTTCCAATCGAGTGGAAGAAAGATGCGCAAGCGTACAATGAGCGTAACGGGACACCGCGTAACGGGACAATGTGCGTTACGGGACACTTTTTCGTGCGTGCAGCCGGCGTTCATCGATTTATTAGACGTTGTCACGTAAAAAAAAGGTTTGCTTGACAGGCTAAAAGCTGTTAAAATCGGCATAGCATTTTCGTGCCACTTCCCTCCAAGCTTCACTCTTTTTATTTAGTCGCTGTATTCCTCAACACCTCATTATCCCCGTATCGCGGGACTACTACGAATGTCTTCTATAACTTCCTCCATATTGAACCCGACAGGTGGAACGCCCTCCATCACGACCTGGTTGGACTCAACTGGGCGACTGGTGTGCAGGATGGGAAGCCCATTCACAGACGAGAGAGCCAAACGCCCGATCGTGCATCTTCGGTTTTTTTTTGTTCATTGTAAATAAGTATGGCGGTGTTGATAAAATGATGATAATGGTCAATTAGGTTAGGTTAGGTTAGCTACATTATAAATATTTTAAAACATTGTGGACGGTTTATTTGGTTAGGATAGCTACATTAAAGATAAGGAGAAAAAAAATATAAACTTCGGGTTTTGGCTCTCTCGTCTGTGTAAATAAGGGTTCCCGTGGACGAAATAGTAGTGTCTAGTGTCTAGTCCACTGGTGAGTCACAGGTGTTTATTGGCCGCCCTCCAGAGCGGACTATTTGACTGCGGTGAAGTTGTTCGGGCGGTTCCCCGATCATTTGCTGCATCGCCACACTACTCCTTGACACCCGCCAGTTCTACTAGTCGCCTCGTCTGAAAGAAAAGGCGTTCAAGTATTTTGATAAAAAAAAATTCTTCGCCTTAAAAAAAAAAAAAACTGCATCATGAGCACTGTTCACTTTCTTTCGCGCTAGCCAAGAATGGGAGGAAGGGTTCACTTTTAAACGTTCATCGCACGCTGTCTGTGACGCCGAGCGAGAAGCAGCGACGTTGAAAATGTCAGGAACCACGCTCGCTATGACTGGTTATAGTTCCGGCCGCGACCACCAGACGTATCTGTTTCCCGTAGTTTCACAAAAACCACTCACATGGCAAATGCTGAGATTGTTTATAACTATAGTATATGGCCGGTTGTAAGGCTTATGTACGTCCAATGACAGTTTCATCGACGAGACGCTATAAAGTAAAAAAAAAATGAATCAACTGTTCAGAAATCACACCACAAGAACAAAATTACTGTAACAAATATAAAACATTTTCAGCAGATGAATGAATATAAGTTATACAAAGTTTGACAGTAAAACGCGGTAGTTACAGGACTGCTTAATATGGAAAAAAATTTAGCCAAATATTTTTTTGTGTGTGTGTGTGTGACATCTGAGCTCTCGTCATACCTCATTTGGTGGGAGTAATTTCGTTAATGCGACGGAAGTCAAGGAGTGTAACAACAACGGTACTGCCAACTGCTGCGGATGTCGAACCAAAGTTCACAGAGACCAAAGGAAAATTTGAAGTACTAACAGTTTCATGAATTTTAAATAGATGGCCAGTATTTTAATAAAAATTCCTGGTTGAAAATTGGGCCCGAAACCGGGGTGAAGTATTTTTCGCTTTTTAACATTTCGTTTCGCAAATAAAATTGATTCAATAGTCTACGTAGCTGCTACGGCAGCGAATTCTAGCGGCGGGTGTGGAAACTACGTCAGATTCACGTCCAGAAATGTAGTTGAAAACATGATTTGTGTATATGTACTCATCACACTAGACGTTATTTTTAAGAATTATTTTTTAAACAGAGTTTAGTGTTGTGTATTTGCAACATGAGAACACATGAATTTTGTTGTTTGTTGTTTGTATGTTCCACATCACAGATGAGTACTAAATTTTCCGTGTCAACTGTTCAAACTAAATCATAAGTAATTATTCTGATTTAAGATTGTCTGTTCTGGTGGCGAGAAAAAATTTTTTTTTGAGAACCCAATATTTGAATACTTTATGGAAGTAAATATTTCTCAACTATTTTTTGACGTGACAACGTCTAATACATCGATGAACGCCGGCTGCACGCACGAAAGTGTCCCTTAACGCACATTGTCCCACTACGGATGTGTCCCGTTACGCTCATTGTACGCATGCGCCGTATCTCTTCCACTCGATTGGAACAATCGATTTGACTTTTCAATCATGTTTTCGTCGTTTGAATTATTCATATTATATAATTTAACGATCGTCCATCGATTTTAAGCACAATCGGTACGGTTATTTAAAAGTAATGTTGAAACTTCAAATACGTTTTTAACGAACAATGGTGTTTTACAGTTACACATAATTCAAATTACACCCGGGATATTTTGCACAATGTTTTTAAACATATTTTGTTGTACGTTCTGATGCAAGCTTCTAGGGTCACGCAGACCTCATAGTGGGTAATCCCACTGTTTGTGGACCTTGGTCGCTGATACCCCGACCGCTGGAGTCGGAGGGATGAGAGTGCGGGGAAGAGAGAGGAAATAGGGGTAAAGCTTCCCCCTCCTTAAATCCCGGCGGCGCTGACAAATGCGCAGGGAGACCAGATAGTTTGTCTGCGTCAGGAGTTTAAGTGGCCGCGCCTTCGCTCGTGGACGCCTGCCCCTATCCCCTAGTCACTATACCCTTTCCCAAAGCCCAACTAAACCCGGACACACAGCGAGTAATCTCCACAGAGGCGAAACTGAGCAGCGCGGAGAAACCTTCGAAAACAGGCTGCGGTCCTTGGAAAAAGACAATATCAGTCAAATACGTGCTGCAGTTACAAAATTGAACGAGCTTACGAAGGAAGGAATGAGGGATTAATGGTGTTAATTTCCTGCATCATTTGGCTTTTATAATTTCGAATCTTCAACGGTAATTTTACGTGAATCATCATTGATAGTTCATGAGTTTAGATCAATTAAAAATATTTTTTTCCAAGTGTTTTTAGATCAGCAGAGATCAAACAGTAAGTCAATTTAAGCCTATAAATAGTTTCATTAGCATTTATGAACTAACCTTTGCATGCAGCAAGAGTCGTTAATATGTTTAAAGGGTTTTATTCATACATAAATTACAATAATTTTTTCCACAAACCCAAGAAATATTAGTAGGACACGAAATGTAACGTTATTTTCTTCAAAATAATGCAGAGGGTAGTAAATATACGCAACTACACTTATGGACGCGAATCAAAAGTAGTTTCTACATCCGCGGCTGGAACTCGCTGACGGAGCAGCTACAGTGACTACAGAATTATTCGATTTACATAGCGTAATTCAAACTATATAATGAAACGGCTCCGATAGAAGCGAAACAGTCTTAAAAAAATTGGTTGTCTGTATAGTCGGTTTACGGACGATAGTTTAACGTGACAACGTCATAACAAAACATTGATGAAATTATTGCAAACTTTTACGAATAAAATTGAATAATTTGTATTGAAATATCACTATTTTGTATGAATACAAAGAATGAGTGAAATGAAATCTACAATTTTTATTGATAAATTTACTTTTATTTGCACCCATTAATTCACATTAATTCAAATATGTTTATTACTTTAACGAATAGATTATTTTAACTATAACTTTTATACATGTTTGCTATTTAACTTCTTCCAATCTGTTATTCTGTTAAGGATAGGACGACGATAGGAAAAGTAGAAAACGAATGGTAGTGTTTAAAGTTTAAATGTGCCTCGAAAAAGTCAAATCGATGGTTGTTCCAATCGAGTGCAAGAGAGATAGATGCGGCGCAAGCGTACAATGAGCGTAACGGACAATGTGCGTAACGGGGCAAAGAGTCATCCTTTTTTCGTGCGTGCAGCCGGCGTTCATCGATTTATTAGACGTTGTCACGTCAAAAATATTGAACCTTTTTTCGATTTGATTTTCGACGATTTCTATTAAAATACTACCCATATTGTTGAAATTAATTTAAGAGTTAACACTATAACATTTCCCTTCGGCTTTGTGAACTTTACTTCGCGCCATCCGCCACAGACCGCAGCACCGTGGTTCAAAATTTCCGTTCATGATATTTACACCCCATTCAGGAAATTACTCCACCAAATGCCGTATACCGAGATCTAAGATATTACACATCAAAAAGTAATCTACCTTAAAATTTAAACTATATCGGCCAGTTACTCAAGCAAAGCAAATAGTTCTTACAGACAAGTTTAAAAAAAAATAAAAAGGAAAAAAGAGGGTTTTAATTACAGCGATGTTTTTTCAACATATTAACCTGCACTAAACGCAGATTGTTTACTTAACGCTACTTTACTAAGTAAAATCTAAACACACAGGACAAGCGTAGAAAACTAAAACGGGAGTGATCGAAACTATGAAGTAGTCAGAGAGAGCAGAGGGGAGAGATCACAATTTTATACCAACTTCCAAAACATCAATAAATGAGAAAATTCAATTTAAAAAAAGACGCTTCCTCAACTGATTTTCCGTATAAATATTCTTTCATGTTTAAAATTTTACTAAAATAACGAGAGTTAAAAAAAATTAATGTCACAAAAAGCGAGAAATCTTTGAAAGCAAAAAATTTGAAAATGTAGAGAAACTGTCTCGCTTACAGGAGTTTAACAAACTTTCTAAAAACATTTCTAAAAAAAAAAAAATCAAATACAATACCACGAAGTTGAAAAAGGAACAGCATAATGCGGCATTTTGAAAAGTATTAAAAGCCAAGGTAAAAGAATGGATCGGAATATTTCACTTCACACCTCACACCTCACGTCATGCGTGTCTTGGGTAGGAGAAAGCATTTCCATCGCACACGAGGACATGGAACAAGACGGCAAGCGAAACCGACAGACGCGACAGAGCGGATGGAGAAGAGGCGGGGGGAAACACTCAACCAAGGATTCAGAGCAATCCAAAAACAAACCCGAAAAACACTTCAGCCATCGCATCGAGAGCAACTTTCAGGAGAGGAAACGCTTTTAGGGGCTGGAGGTTTTGGTGGCAAAAACCACCCAGCGAAGATAAAATATATAAGAAGCTGAGTTGGAAGAGTTGGAAGAGTGGGGTGTTTGAAATTCTGTTACCCAAGTCTCGGTATATTTCTTCAGAGCAGAGCATTGAAATGTTTCACAGCAAACCAAAATACTTCAAAATTTACGTAGATTAAGTCTCCTCCCCCCCCCCTTCAGAGCATGAAAACAAGGCGAAACTGTGATATTGGTAGTGATTATAGAAGATAAGTACATATTTACCACATACATTCTTCATGAATCCATGAATCTTATCAGACGTGAAAATTATGTCTGTAAAGTTTTAACTCCAGCCATCTGTTAAGAAAACGTAATATTAAAAAAATGTACTTAATAAACTTAGTAAAATAAATTAAGTAGAGTCAACCAGTATTTCACACATTTTTCCACTCATAGCTAAATTCTTAAATTACAGAGCAGTCCAGGTCTGGACTGGACGAAATCTCATACTCAGCATTACAAAACTTGCGTGGTAATGTAAAACACACCGAAATGTTTAATTACATATCACAAAAAAATTGAGCTTTGTTGTCGAACAATAGAGAGAAAAATACTGGCAATGTACAGATACCACGCATGTTTCTACCGTGATAGATGCCCCGTAGTGTTAACTCGTTTCCCCGCTAGGTTGGCAATAACTATTCATCCGAGTTAAAGTTTTAGAGTTGGGAGTTGGTCTTCCGAAAAGATCAAATCGTGAACTACCGTTTTGCGAGAGGTTACATTTTAATTCTTTTGATTTGCACTAGCTTGTGCAACATTTGTCACAGTGCAACTTCTGAGGAACTGATGGGTGAAAACAGGGCCGAATTGGTTCTGCGAGATTACGAGAAGAAATCCGAACGCCGGAGAAGTTATTACGTAATTAAAATAAACATTTTTTAAGCGTCATAAACACTCAAGTTTCCCTTCCAACAAATAGATTATAATTATCATGGGCCTAACTATTGATACTTGGGCGTGGAACACGAAAATTATACTAACCCGACTGTGCCCTTTTACTCGCCGTCACGGGCCTAGTAAAGAATAATTTAGGCCACTAATTTCAAATCTTTATTTATTTAATGTAAAACACATTACGAAACCCAAAAGAATACTTTTAATAGGCTGCCTAAAAGACTGGCTGAAAAATCAGGCGAAGGATAGAAGGAAAGTTCGCATTTTTTTTTTTTTTTAAACCAGCATTGTGTCAATGCAGAACAGCTGCATAACAGCGCTCAGCGCATCCAGTGACAGGACGGGACGGACAGAAGGCGCAGACGACGTATACCTCCCCGCACTGCAAAGACGCACTGCGGGTTGCCGGACGTACGATCGCAGGCAGACGTTCATCGCAACCCTCGCAAACATAATCTACTGGATGGAGAATAGAGTGGTGGCAACACTCCCGCCTCTGACCCCGATGATCAGGGTTAGATTCACGGCAGGTTCCTTCTCGTAATTCCTCAAGCAGGTGAACGGCAAAAATTTCTGCAGCCAGTGAAATTATCTCTCCGTGTCTTACCCCCCGACATTCCTGCTTCAACATCCGAGCTCTGGTGACTATATCCATGCTATCTTCGCCCGCGTGGAGAACAAGACAACCCCGGCATGTGCATCACTAAATAGGGTACGGATCTCGTGAGAGGACAGATACTAACTAGCATTCAGGTACTGGAGGCATCCTCCATCGTCAAGTGTCTCCGATGAGGAGGTCCTGTATGGAGTGAAGTGCTGACCTTAAGCTAACCAGACCTCCGGCAAGCATCACTCTATTGTACTAGCCCTGACACCAATATAAGCCCGCTGCACCGTACTAGGTTCTCCCTAGTCCCAGCGCAATCCAAAAGCTTAAAAAGATGCAGTGTTATTCTTGTCCGGAAGGAGATACGAGGATGACAGCAACCCGTCCTCAGTATCCCCGGTATGGAGGTGCACTTCCCCCGCGCTGTGATCATTCATTCAGAGGCTCATGCAATATTCCAGATGCATGGAAGACGGGATGCGAGAGGTTGCCGCGCGCGTCTAACTATTCATGACCCGGGGCTTTGCGTCACGGTACGGAAACACCCCCCGTGGCAGAAACGCGCGCACAGAAAACCTTCCTTCCAAACCCTGCATGCAGGTTTCGGTAAGGTCCACGCGAGCAGCTTGCGATATCAAAACTTGCTCGCAGTTTAAGGTTGATCCACACGCAATGTTTTGGACAACGATTAACCTGCGCGGTCCCAAGATGTCTGGAAGCAAGACGTGGCGTGTGGACAAAAATCCCGCATCCATGTGAAATTACGAAAACTCACAGACGAAAGACCCGACCAAAATGGCTAAAAACTTCATAACTGCGCAGTTAAGTCGATACGTCATCGTACAAAATAAGTTGTGTGTGTCACTTTCTCAGTCTTACATTCCGTTCCATACAGGACGGCCCAGTTAAACCAAAATCTTATTGTATTGTTTTAAATCTAGCAAATATGGCTGACCGTCAGAGCTTTCGTGTTTTTGATATTGTTTATTTAACTACATAAACATTTTCATTTACTTGTAGAGAGTTGAAAGTAAGTGAAGTGCCATTCGATGAGTGGGGTCGCTGATCTTCGTGAATGAGCATGTACCGACGTCATAGCAATCGCGACATCTTTAGACTCGCCTAGCAATTAACCAAGTAATCGTACAAGGGAAAATTGGCTCCTCTTCAGCAAACAAGTGCCTGCCATCACCTTAATATGTTGTTTCCTTTTTTTTTTTTCGGCCATTGAGATTTACCTAAACAGGTTGCAAAAATTGATCGGAGAAACAATTTCTCCGTGACTTCTCTGAAGAATCTCGTGGACGCTATTAGTTTTGTCTGTAATTTAAACTGCGCAGGTAGACCCTTGCTTAAAACATTGCGTGTGAACCGGCCTGAATAGGAGTTAGGTTTCACACTTGTTTATAATGGCAGGAAGGGTGTCATTTTCTGTCCTAGTCACGGACAGTGAGGGCAAGAGGAGATTAAGTAAAATGATTGCTACTGAACCCCCACTTTTTAGAGCATGACATTCACAGTAATTTGAGTTATGTTGATTCCCATATTTAATACCTAAACCACAAACCTACCAACTGTAGAAACAAAATTTAGCATGAGATTAAAATATTTTCACATAATTAAAAGAAAATGAAGATATGCCACTGGCTCTATTCCAAAAAAAAAAAATACAAATATTTCGCTATAAGATATAATATCGGAATGGATAAATATATAACTCCTTGCCTTTGGTGTTACCGAAACTATATTTGTAGCACGAACAGAACAACCCATAGCACTAGAGTTATGTTTTCCCCCAGAATGCCTTGATCTACTGCCAACCTGTGTTAACCAGGAAATGCTCGTATTGAATCATACGCTGTTGCGAACAATGGCAATTACTATGATGGCGCTGCCAAGTTGTCTTCGGCACGGGTAGCCGGGGGGGGGGGGGGGGAGTACCGTGTATTCACCTTCAGGCTGCCGCAGTTCCCTTTGACGGAAACGAGGGCGGTAGAGCACATGCGCAGAAAGTACTTCAGCTGCGCCCACTCAGCCATGGCAAAGTTCTTTTTCTCTCTCTTCTCTCCTCTATCTCTCTCTCGCCAGAGAGATGTGTTGCTCGTCAGCTGACGGCATCAAGACTCGAGATACTGCCAGCGCGACATCCACTCAGTTCCCCCGCATCGCACGGCTCCAGATGAGGGCATATCGATCCGACGTCTGATGAAGTTGGGGGGAGTACCTAGTAGTAGGTCGGGTTGGGGGGGGGGGGAGAAGGCAGAACTCTTAAGCATGCAATTAAAGGAACACGTTCTCGTCGTAAACCTCAAAACCCAAACCCTCTCCAGCTAGGCGTCCCGATCGAAGCCTGCCGATCCATGTTTTTGACAGCCACGAGAATGCAGAATGATCCGAAATTTTGGACGAGAGAAAAAATAATCACTAAATGTGAGCCCAACAATAATTCTACAGAATGGTAACTTGGATGTAAACATTTGACCGAGTGGGAGTGACCATTGTTTCCGACAACAACAGAGTGCAACTCATGAAGGAAGGGTATGAGTTATAAGGGGGGGGGGGAGGATTAGGTAGGAAAAAGGTTGGCATCGTATTGGGATGGATTCTGTATGTTCGTAGTTATCGATAAGAAATTTCTTTGGCAAGGAAGTCGAATGTGTACTCAAATACCACTCCATTATTGTTCTGTTAAATAATATTCTATCGATTTATCCCTTTCACACGGATCTGCAATTTACAGATTTGGTCGGTCGCTGGGTGCTCTTGCAGTCTCGAGGATTTAACTGGAAACTCACCCAACGTAGAAGAGACAAGTGCAGAACATCCTGACTCTAGTATGGTAGTGATTAACGTGTATAACGAACGGATTGCTAAGTACTAGTATGGCACTAGTTGTCAGAAGTTGCTCTCCACTCGCTGAACGAACCCCCCCACCTTCGTCCTTGGCTCTCAATGCTCTCTCCATCCGCTCCTGCACCGACGTCTGGTTGTCTGCCCCCTCCACTAGAGTCTCGCATGAGCTGCAAGTCCGCGATTCCTCAGACGACAGCAACCAACTGCTGAATGATCAAACACGCAGAGAACAGAGACTGTCCGGGGAGCGTCCAACTCTAAGCTGACGATGCAAAGTCCACAAACACACACACACACACAAACACATACACGCAATTTCGAAAGACTACCTTATAATTAATCTAGTATTAATTTCCCCTACACTTATCTCATCCCTAAAGTATGTACCTACGTATTTTAGCCCAAATATCAATTGGTTTTTTTTTTGTTCGATGCTTGATTAAAGTCCAGTGGAATGTAAACGTCAGTCCAGCTTAAGAAATGCCACTGCACCGAAAAGGCACTAATTGATGAACTGGAAAATTTCTTTAGCCTCCTTAGCTCCATCAATAAGACAAATGTGTGAAAGACCATTTGTATCCACCACTGCCAGACTGATCAAAGTTCATCAACCGGTAAATAGTTGAAAATGTAATTTCTGATAAGATTGTAGTTTAACCACACCAAAATACATTAAAATTAATATATTCTATCGTTATCGTAATGGAAAGCCTAACTTCAATGCAATTATAGCAAATTACATTATTATCCCTTTATAAACAATTTAATGAAGCTATTATGTTTATTAACAATAATGAAAATAATTTCAACTATGATTATAGTATGGAAATTTTCAATATCGGATACTGTAATGGAGCAGTCTAAATATAATAAAAAAAATTAAGGAGAAAAAGTGCATCACTGGTAGAGCGCCTAATTAATAGATACATTATTTTAGAATTGGATTATCTCCCCGATAACAGTTTACTAAACCTGCCGACAGCGTGAAAATGCGAGAACCTTAATACAATCAGTTCAGAAGTTTTTTTTGGATCTTTGTTCCTCCAGTATTTTGGGTAGTAACAGTTATCACATATATAACCTGGAACAATTCGGCGCACATCTGTATAAAAAAAAAAGGAACTAAGGAAGTCCGATCTTAAGACGTGGAAGTGTTAGAGAAGGTAGGGTTTAAGTGAAGAGAGCGGGAGTTTATACGAAGCTTCTGCCGTCTTCGAATGGCTGAGAGGGGAATTCCCATCTTCATTAACATTTTGAGTGGAAAGCGGTTCTTCTGTACAGCAGTGAAGAGACTCTGCACAAGAGAGTGTGGAAGGCCTGATTGGTGGGTGGGGTGGGAGAGACAGCAAGAGGCAAGTTTCAAGTTTTAATCACCCCCAGCACGCGCGAGATAGCGCGGAATTTTAATGACTAATTTTCGATAACGCGAAACTTCCAGGGTGGGGGGTGTGGAGGGGTGAGGGAGGGAATGAAGGGGTTGGATCCCCTGGGAGCAGGCAGCTTCCCGAGAACACAAGGGTGCCAGCAGCGAGCAGACGGAATAATCCTGAAGGAATCACAAGGCGGGACTCCCAAGGGTGTCCGAGCCACTGATCTCTACAGGAACTGAAGCTCTCCCGAAAAGGGACAGGGATTGAAGGGATCTCTGGGTGTCAGGATCAGGATCCAAAAACAGATTCATCCCTCCGATGATGTCTGGGATCACAGCACGCTTTTGGCCTTTGTACGCAAAATTTTCAATCAACCCGTTGGTCCACACTTGGTACTGAACAATCAGGCGGGATTCTTTCCGGACAAAACCTTCAGCACCGGAGTCCAACGAACGAACGGTGACCGCTCCGCTAAGCACACACATCTCTCTCTCTCTCTCTCTCTCTCTCTCTCTCTCTCTGACCAGGCAGGGCGTCGCACGTCTAGCCTTCATTTACTTGGGAAGAGAAAAAAACACACCATTGTAATTAATAATTGTTAGCAGGCTTTCACGGTCCTTTGTCTGAAGTTAAACTTGGCTTCTGGGTTGCAGGCCGCGTCCTCGGCGAATAATTCACCGACGTTTCGGTCGACATTGCAGTCGCCATCAGTAGGTTAACTGCTCCCTGATGATGGCGATTGCAATGTCGAGCGAAACGTCGGTGAGAAGCCAAGATACACCATTGTAATTACCACGACAGTCGTGAATGTGCTGGCATCTTTTTTGAAAGAAAAAAGAACGAAGGGAACATCCAAAATAAATAAATTCCACGCATGTCTACCAGAACTCTGAACAGCAACGTAAGACGTGAAAATTGAAAATCGACAGTTTCCTACCTGAGGCAGGGTCGGCATGGATGGAACACTCGGGATCAGGCCGGCTCAGAGACAGACCTGTAGTTCCGGCCAGCCTGAGGAATGTATGATATGAGACAGGGTGTGGATCAGCGAGGGAATGAATTACTGCAGGAAACGGGAGCATCTCGAAAAAACCCACAGACAACGGTGTGCTGCTTCTTTTCTGTCACAACTACTATGTGCAATCAACAGCAAAAGCATTGTTAATATGGGGCAGACAGGTAGAAATATGTGTTCTATAAAGAAAAAATGTTACACGTTGCCTTACACACAATGTATCCAGGTAAACCGAATACTTAATAAATGATAGGCCGAAAAACAAGAAAAAAGTAAACAATTTTATATGCAATTGGCAATGTAAAATTACACCGAGCTACACACTATATATAGCCATGCTCACACATATAACACACAGTTCTATCGCTATATCTCCCTTTGTTTACTATTGTGATAAGATATTACCGATTATCGAATAAACTTTTTTCAAACAATAACTTTTGAAACAAATTCCTTTAATGACTAGTTAACAAAATATTTTGATACGGTGCAGGTGATAGGTCGGGCACATACAGGGAACAAAAGTTTTTATATGGGTCGTAGTTCAGGTATTTCAAACATAAGGTATTTCACAATTTTAGTTAAAGATGGGTTTGCTGCGGCTAACTTTAAACAAGATGCAAGCAAAAAGACCATTTCAAACAAGACCACTGGGTGCGAGATGTCTTACGTTAAGAAATAATTTACAATTATGATAGTTCGCTTGTAAGTGAGGTTTTATTACTAGAATTAGTTTTACGTAACGTTAACTCAGTACTTTGTTTTCAAATGCGACGTATTATATAATATATTACTATGTTCGTGTACGAGAGGATAGCGTTGGTGCAATTGTACTTTCATAAAAACACTGTCAATAGCTTTTAATTATACTACACACATTAACACGCATAAACTAAAAATGCATCTTTATCGTTGTGATGCTGCTAAATTAAGATAGCACTACCAAATTTCCGTCGATCTTTAACACATGCGTAATCTAGCTTCAAATTGTTATTTTAAAGATTTTTTTTTTTTAAATTGTGCATTCAAAATTTACTTAAATTGATACGCTGGCCTCTGGCTGGAAGACCGTGCAGATATAACGTTTTTACTAAGAACAATCACGCAACCAAAAAGTCAAAAATAGTAATTATGTGTGGAAAATCAGTTTTAATAATACATTAACACAGAAAATGTAAAATTCCATAAAAACGATACCCCACTGTACATTGACAGTGCCAATGGTTTTTGTAGGGGTAAGAGCATTGAGTCTGCGCTGGAAAACATAGGTGCCTAGAGTGAGAAGTGTCCTAGGTACGACTCGTTTTTAGAAAAAATATTATATACAAGGGCAAATGTGATATATGCAAAATACATTGACGATTAAAAGTTAATGGGACCATTTGTAATACACGTTGTAGCTCAACAGCAACGTCAGCCACGTTTTCCAGCTGCGAACATCCGGGTTCGAACCCAGCTAGCCTTGGTGCGAGGAGTGTGTTCTGACCACTACTGTCGCACCTCAAAGCATATGTATCATGAAAAATTCCACATGTAGTGTGAAGCATTAGTATTCTTCTGCACATAATATATGAACCAAACAAAAAAAAATTACTGTACGCTAACAAAAACAAGCAAGCACACAAAAGGAAAAAAAAAGTGACGCATACGGTTGCAACATTGCTATCTGTATTTATAGAAGACGGTTTTAAAATTCTTAAAAATTAATGAAATTTTATTTATAATAAATTTATAACTAAGACATTATGTTAATTTTTATAGAGATTAGACCAATTTAGCGAAGGAACCAAATGTACATTCACAATTTTCATGTATGACTAAACAAAAAATTAGTAATTTGTCAAAACAATAAATTAATATTTATCTACCTTAAGCCACACACGTGGGGATACTAGAAATTAACAGGGCAGCAATGTAGTTGCTTCGGAACCTCCTTAAAACGATACAGAACAAATTTCAAATTGGTCAATACTTTTCCCCCGTCAGGCTGGATTGTGCGAGGGACCAGAATCCATACTAGATGTGCTTGTTCCAGAATAACGGCTTCGCTCCGCGAACGGCTGGCTGGGCCAAGGATACAAATCTCGGGGCCATAAAACAAAGAAGAATTCAACTCGCCGGGGACCCTCGCCTAATCGCGTGTCCCCGAAAAAAAAAAATCACGACGGTCCTAATTCTATTTGACGCCTCAGCCGTGCTCTAGCATCGACTCAATCACCCCCGGCTCTTCGACGTCCGAAGACTAGAGAGGAGGTGGATGGGAGGTAGGGTGTGGGAGGCATTACCAACCCCTTCTTCCGGAGCTATCGGATGACAGAGAGAGGGGGTGATGGAGGGAGACAGCCGACCGCTCAACCCCAGGCCTCATTACGACCCCCCCCCCCCCCCTCAGCCCTCGAGGGTAGCAAATTCCCAATCTCCGTCGTCGCGCGGGCGTCCTTTTATCGGGCAGACGAGATCGCGTCGCCTGCCGCTTCGAGTTAAAAAGGACGACCGGCTACGACGTACGATCCCTTACCCGCGGCTACCGAGGGGCGAATCTAAATGACTACTACGACGTCTTCTTCTCTTCTCTTACCCCTCTCCCATCCAACCTATCCACCCCTGCTTCAAGAGGCGAAGAAGAGCGGAATGAAAAGTCGAGCGTCTGCCCTCCCCGTTCAAACCCAACCACCTCAAAAAAGATGAAATCCTTCCAGGGAACGAAGAGCAAAGCTTCAATTTCTTTCGCGCGGCCCCCGGTCTCATTTCATTTCCCGAAAGATTTCACGGAAGATAACTTGAGATTCGGAAAGCTATTCGTACAGACAGGCAAGACTTTTCAAGATTACCGACAGCTTCGATCCCACTTTGTCTAACGACCGGTCATAAATCATGACACTGTTTCGGTACAGATATATCTGGTCCTTTTAATCGCAATGTCAAGTCTGCCCCTCGCTCAAATAACGTGTGCCGCTTGATTCACAGTGGTTTCCGATTCAAAACTGTGGCATTGAAATTTTTTTTCCATACCTGGAATTATAAATTTATATCTAGGCACTTCGGAAAATAATGTGCGAGCCATGCACAATTTAACTGACATTTTTGTAATTTCAGTTTGGTCAACTGAATGTCAGCATCCAAAATTAGATTTTAGGAAGCTTTTTTTTTGACATCACACGAATATGTCACTAATTATGTTCAAAGTGATGAAAAAAAATGAAACATTTAAAAACTGTTACGTCACTATTAAATAACTAATTTATGCGTAAAAACTTATCACTAATACTTGATATCCTAAAGAAAATTATTATAGTGTGCGATATTTTCACAGGTTGGATATAAACCATTTTCATGAATTTGGGACTAAAAACAAAAATGACTAACATCTTATTTGGATATGTATTTCAAAATAATTATTTCTGTAAACTTAACGATGATTGGTGACATATTATCGCTCAAGACATGAAGAGTTTACGTCCTAAAAAAATGTTCTAACTAAAATACAACCACACTCGCATGCAAGTTGGCCAGTAAAACCATTAAATGATTCATAATAATATCCGAACATGTTATACGAAACATTTTTAAACACGGTTTCTATAAATCCCTTATGTTTTTTTTTTTTCCTTTTGGTACCTATTGCACGCTTCCTAAACTTGTGTCATTTAGGCTTTTTATAAAAAAAATTTTTGTAAATTTTATTCAATAGAGGATTTGACACAATCGAACAAAATCTCTTACCGGTTTTTTTTAACATTTTAACTTTAAAGATTCAACTTCTATCACAGCAGCAGTGACGAATATTGGTCAGCGGTAATTTTAAAGTATATTCCTCTACCACTGGTTGTGGGAGGCGGTGTATTAGAAATTTTACACAACTAAAAACAAAAAAAAAAAAACAAAAAAAAAAACAAGAGGTTCCTTTTATATTTACTAAAAATTATTTGTGGAATAGAGGCTGACATAATTTTTTGACGTGACAACGTCTAATAAAGCGATGAACGCCGGCTGCACGCACGAAAAAGTGTCCCGTAACGCACATTGTCCCGTTACGTTATGTCCCGTTACGCTCAATGTACGCTTGCACCGCATCTCTCTCTCTTCCACTCGATTTGACATTTTCGAGGCACATTAAACTTGAAACACTCCCATTCGTTTCCTACTTTTCCTATCATCGTCCTATCCTTAACAGAATAACACAGATTGGAAGAAGTTAAATAGCAAACATGCATAAAAGTTATAGTTAAAATAATCTCTTCGTTAAAGTAATAAACATATTTGAATTAATGAGTGCAAATAAAAGAAAATTTATCAATTAAATTGTAGATTTAATTTCACTACTTCATTGTACCCATACAAAATAGTGATAATTCAATAAAAATGATTCAATTTTATTCATAAAAGTATGCCATCATTTCATCAATGTTTTGTTATGACGTTGTCACGTTAAACTACCGTCCGTAATCCGACTTTACAGACAGCCAATTTTTTTTTCTATGTCCGATATCTTTAGACGTAACAAATTACGACTGCAGGCACCGTGCTCCACGGGATAAGCGTGTACAGGATCATGCCATCAGGATCGAAGGATAAGACTTAGGATGCGCGATACGGAACTTTCAATCGAAGTAACAATCCACGAAATGTGATAAGTCTGCATCTGCCATGAGGCTTTGAATATATATACTGTATAGAAGTCGCGAGTGGATAGGATTTACTCTACGTTTTTCAGAAGCGTATGATGAGCAGCTTGGGAACTTCACCGCTGCAGTGCGCTGCCGTAACGCCCTGTATCGTCTTCGTTGTTATTTACACGTTAGAGCGCAGCACTGTCACCCGCTGTCATTCCCCGCACCCCCCATCCATCATTCACTGCAGCTCAAGGTCGTTCAACGGGAGGGGGAAGGGGTGTTTGAAGAGTTCGACACTTGTCCGCTAGGGACCACCACAAGTCGATGCCCTAGAGATGGTGGCGATTGCGGCGGTGAATTAACCAACTACCTCAAAACCGTATTAGAAATTTTAACCTGGGCTGGCGACTTCTATACAGTATATATATTCAAAGCATGAGGACAGGCAGGTGGATCTCCGGGAAAGAAAAAAGAGGGGGGGGGGGGGGAGAGAGAGCCGGCGCTAGCTTCAAGTGCGCAGTGCACACTCGAGCACGCCAGGGGGACGAGAGCGCACTACGGCGTATAAACGTGGGGGGCGATGGCATTCTGAAACAGAAAGAGGTCGCCGGTGGCACGCTGACGGCACGAAGCGAGTCGTCGAGGAAGGAGGATGAGAGGGGATAAAAAGGGGACTGGCGGAGGTTTGAAAGCACAGGAAAACAAAATGCAAATATCCACGCGAGCGGCTTCCGGCGACTGCCACTTTGCGACGCGGGGAAGCCAGGGAAAAGGATTGGTACTTCCTCTCCCCCCTCCCCCCTCCCCCACGAGGTTTCAACGGACACAAAGAGAGAGAAACACACACACACACACACACACACACAAACGCTCACACGGAAGAACGAAGGATTGCCGGAGGACAGAACCGAAACAGGACAGAAGGAAAAAAACGCAAGAGTTTTTTTTTTTCGTCTGTCGTATTCTGCATCCGGTTAAGAGGGGGAAAAAAGGAGGTGGTGGGGGAAATAGAATTCCAGGCTTCCGTGTTTTTTTTTTTTCCTCCATTCCCATCCCGCGACAAGAGACGAAGAGACTGGGCGGTCACTGGCGACACGCGCGAAGATTCGTTGTTTGCGGACAAAAGAGAAAAAAAAAAAGGGGCGGGGGAAGAAAAAAATAGGGCACTTCAAGTGCGCCGCCGTCTCTTTACAGTCAGGCCGGGATAACGGCACATTCCTCCACAGCCTGTCTTGTTTTACCCGCCACGTTGACTTGTTGAACTTACAGTTTATGCTCTAAGCACCACGATTTCATCGGATGCTTCACCATCTAGATCAGAGTTTAAACATTGTGTTAATTTCGGTTTGACAAATAAAAAAAGTCACATACCAACAACTTTATTTTCTGTAAATTTTATCAATGTTTTAATAGTTATTCTGTTATTCGGTCCAGCCGTTCTTGAGTTTAAATGGTGTTACTAACCCGACTGTTTTATATATTGTATATATATATATATATATATTATCTACATGCCAAATTCACATTACTAAAGGCCCTATCACACTGCCAGATTTTTTCTCCAAATAAATTTGACAGAGTTGGAGGGTTAGTATGGGATGAAAATTGCTTCCAATTTTCTCCATGAAATAAATTTGACAGATAACTTCAAAAAATGTTTTAGTTCATGTCACACTATCAACATTTATGGTTTGACTCATCCTAGGAGTATCACGATGCACTTAAACAAGTCTTACCACATATCTGGGACTAAGACAACCCAGACAGCATGTGATCTGGCCGAAGTGCATCCAACCTCTACTACCTCTCCAAGCTAGTGAGCCCCTTGGTACAGCTGGGATCAGGAAGCCTTTTCACAGACGAGAAAGCCAAACGCCCAATCATCCATCTTAGGTTTTTTTTTTCCATTGTAAATACATATGGCGGTGTTGATGAAAGTAAAGACCATAAAAAAGGCAACGGTGTTCATTTGTAATTGTTTTTAGAGGAAAATACCTAATTGAAGAAACGTACTTCGTGGATTTGTATATTTTTCATACCGTATAAAATCTAGGAAGTCTTTGTCTTCCACAAATATTCTCGGGACGCCCCATATTCCGTGAATGTTTATTTTGGACAACTCATGATAACTAACGGCCAATTAGGTTAGGTTAGCTACATTATAAATACTTTAAAACATTGTGGACGGTTGATTTGGTTAGGATAGCTACATACTGTGAAATCATGTAAACTGTTTCCTAGCCCTGGATAGCTACATATTAAAAAGTTATTTGCTAACCAAACATAAAATGATTTTACAGTATTTTATTGTATGTAGCTATACTTACCTAATATAACCAACCATCCACAATGTTTTAAAGTATTTATAATGTAGCTAACCTATCCTAATCGACCGCAAAATTTAATGCCACACCGGTTTATACAATGAGATAGAACGGGAAAAAAAGCGTGCATGAACTTCGGGTGTGGCTCTCTCGTCTGTGAAAAGGCTTCCGGCTGTGGTCCACGGCACATGGACCAAGTTTCGGGGGGGAGGCAAGGCCTAAGAGATCTGACGAAATTGCCCCGCCAACACCGAGGAATCTTCCCTCCGACGTGTCTCGAAACCTCGCCAATATCAACTCATTCCCCTCCTCTCCCCACCAAGGGGCAAAAGTTAGCCAACCATAGCGACTCAAAAGGAGGGGAGAGAGAATCACACGATTTCGATGCGGTCTTATGGAGAACGGGGGAAAAAAAAAAAAAATTAATAACCTCGCTGTCAATGGGTCGGACGCACGATATTTCGCACGTTCGTGCATCTTCGGATTTTTGTCTTTGCCGGGTTTGAAAGTATTTAACTGGTATTTAAGGTAAGGTCTGTTACATTAATAAAATTCTCGCGAGAATTTGCCACCTGTCCATACCTATAAAGAAAAGTAGGTTCTCTTGTTTAAGTTATAGTTTCTAAAATGAAAAGTTGGTAAGATGGGATAAGACGCATTTAAAATATTCCGAAATCATGAGAACGTAAAAATTCTCGCATTAATTAAATACATATATATTAAATTCCGACCACGAAATTGACAAGCGAGCGGCGAAATTCTGATACGTTCCCGCGACTGATTGGGGGTGGAGTGGAGGTCTGAATTTTAGAGCTTCCCGTATCATCCATGGAGCGATCAGAGAGTCAGTCTCACGGGAGGGGAAGGAGAGTTGGGGTGGGGGTAGGGAGGGCAGATACTTCCCTCCCACGCATCTTTGCCCCCGGGCGAAGGATGTGGGCGGGGGGTCACCCCTAAAGGATCGATATGGCAGCGAACACTAGGTTCATTACCCACACAAGGGGTGACGTCCCCGCCCCTGGCTCTCCTGTCTATAGTTCAGGAGGCGCTCAGGACAGAGGAGACTAGTCTCCGGCGAGGGCCTGCCTTCAGGACGGAGGAGACTAGTCTCCGGCGAGGGCCTGCCTTCAGGACAGAGGAGACTAGTCTCCGGCGAGGGCCTGCCTTCAGGACAGAGGAGACTAGTCTCCGGCGAGGGCCTGCCTTCAGGACAGAGGAGACTAGTCTCCGGCGAGGGCCTGCCTTCAGGACGGAGGAGACTAGTCTCCGGCGAGGGCCTGCCTTCAGGACGGAGGAGACTAGTCTCCGGCGAGGGCCTGCCTTCAGGACGGAGGAGACTAGTCTCCGGCGAGGGCCTGCCTTCAGGACGGAGGAGACTAGTCTCCGGCGAGGGCCTGCCTTCAGGACGGAGGAGACTAGTCTCCGGCGAGGGCCTGCCTTCAGGACGGAGGAGACTAGTCTCCGGCGAGGGCCTGCCTTCAGGACAGAGGAGACTAGTCTCCGGCGAGGGCCTGCCTTCAGGACAGAGGAGACTAGTCTCCGGCGAGGGCCTGCCTTCAGGACAGAGGAGACTAGTCTCCGGCGAGGGCCTGCCTTCAGGACAGAGGAGACTAGTCTCCGGCGAGGGCCTGCCTTCAGGACAGAGGAGACTAGTCTCCGGCGAGGGCCTGCCTTCAGGACAGAGGAGACTAGTCTCCGGCGAGGGCCTGCCTTCAGAACAGAGGAGACTAGTCTCCGGCGAGGGCCTGGCTGTAGTCTACGTCGAGCCATGAGCCACTCGCTGCTGTTACTGAGCCCTGTTGTGTTGTTAAAGTGCCTTATCGAGTGGGAAACATGGTTTGTGAAACAGGTCCCCAGAGAAAAATAGCAGTTCCAAAGCCATCCGTCCGAAAAATTAAAAAAAAAAAAAATGAAAACCTATTTTTATGTACGCGCGTTATAAGTTATACTTACTTGGTGTGATTTAAAAAAAAAGTAACTAATTTTGCATGCAAATAGTTAATAGGATTAAAACCACTAAGGTGATGTTATACAGACTGTTGGTCAAGTATGAATTGAATAAAATTACTATTTAAATAAATACTCAGTATTCAGTAGGGTAGGGCGGGGCTAGTTGAGCACTTTTTCACTTGAGCGGTTATATCTCCTCAACGATAAGTATTAATGGCTTGTTATGCATACTGAAGGATTACGAATTTATCCGTTTGCAGAAGTAACCATAGTAATTTATTTCTTACAAGTCGAATTTAAGAGCTACAGCTGTTTCAATGCAGAAAGTCGAGTATGCTCAACGTACCCCACAGGTTATGTAAGTTGAACAAGGGTATGGGGCAAATTGAGCACTTAGAATGTCTAGCCAAATGATGGGTTGAATGTTACCGAGACATGAAATAAAATTTCTGTTTGATAATCAACTTTTTATTTAGAGTCTTTTAGTGACAAAATAACTAAATTAAAAGTAATTTTCCTTGAATAATAAACTGAAAATAGAATCAACAAAACATCAACGTGTCTTAAGCTTAACTTTGTAATTAGTTTGTCTATCTGATCAAATTCAGACTTTAATATTTATATAATTATCAATAGAGCTTATCTTAAGAAAATTTTTAATGAGATATAGGAAACTTAATCGTCGTTGTCACTGTTGCAATTGTAACAAGTATTTTTTTAAAGAGTCCTCTTGCGTGGGAGAAAACTTGCCTCGGTGTTGCATAACCCATGGAAGAATCACCACTTCGTTTAATTTTTTCAAAAATCTGGTCAAAGTCATCCGTTTGATACATAATTCTTTTGCGGCGGCATTCACGCTTTTTCCCTCATCGTTGACCGCCTTTGCAGCATCATTTAAGTTTTGAGTAGAGTAAGAACATCTCGTAGTCTCTTTTATAAGTCCGCATCCTAAAAAAAAAAATAAAAAGCATATATTACTTGAGTTCTAAGTCGTGGGGTTGGTTGAGCAACAATAGCTCAACTAACCCCAATCCGAAATTTTAGAACAAAAGTGAGGTTATGAAAAACCGGTTAGAATTATACCCAAAATATTTATATATATCAAAAGTACTATAAATTTATGGATGTTTAACAATTACCTTATTAAAATCGGATAACATTTAAATATTACAGACGAAATATTCCGCTTTATAATTATTTTACTTTTTGGTTACAAAATAAACAATGCGCGCGTGAACTTCACTCGATCGACTAGTCGCCACTGGCGGTCTCGTGATGAGTTCCCCTCCCGCGACCCCTTCTTTTCCTATTTGATGCCTTCGCGTGCGGTGAATAATTTTCGAGATATTTCGATTGCCCAACTTGCCCTTATGCTCAACTAGCCCCGCCCTACCCTACTGATATACTGTGTATAAAATAATTTAATTTAGTAAAATAATCGAGATAACGTCACTTACCTTGGGATAGGATTAAAGAATTGTGTCTCGAAGCTTTAAAAAAATAAAATCCTTGCATGCTTTGCTTGAAAATTGAGTCTTGAAAGGCGTGTAGCTGGGTGTCTTATATGAAGGTTCCCGTTTCAGTATATACTTTATATACTTTCCAAACTGAGCGAGACACACAGGCCCATTTCGCTACTGAGTTGGATGTAGTTTATAGACCAACTGTAACTAGAGTATTGTTCTAACCAAAATATGGTTTTAAGTATTTTCCCAAAATATTATTTAAATTTCTTTGGTACCTATCGTATGGGCAACGTGGCGAGCCAATCTGCGCAGTTTTTGTACGCTGATACTTTCTCCGCACTTCAAGGTTTGGAGTAACTACCATGGAGCTTTAGATGTCAAACTGCTCCTTCCTAACAGGACGAACCTAGCCTACGAGAGGCAGTAGGCACAATATTCCCGAAAAAAACTGGTCAACATGGAGTTGGTGAAACAAAAGTATTAAATTCTCCGTACTATTCTTTATACAGGAAAAAACGTCTTTGGTGAGACATGTATTTTTTAGTAATGAATAATTTTACTCGAGACATGTTTCACACACACAAAAATTATGTAACGTTCAATTTGTGTGTCTACGGACACTTAATTTAAGTTGGAAAACTGTCTTGGGCACTGCATCCAACCCAGCGGCCGACTACATCTGCCAACGTCTCGACTACAATTATCGGACGCACCGATTTCGCAGCCACGATGGAGTTCTCGTTGATCTCCATGGTAACGGCTCTTGCATTATTGATTCCTCCAAAGGAATCACTGAACTCGTTAAAACGTGCCAGGAATGCCGTTGCTCTGCCTCCAACTGAAGGTTGGCCCACCGATAATTTTTTTTTTCTTCTGAGGAATCTGAATTCTCTGAAATGATGGAATCGCACAAGACTCTCCATTAAACGTATATAGAACATGATCGAAGCGAGCATTATAGCCTGAAAATAAAAATAATAATAAAAAACTGGTTGTCTGTAAAGTCTGTTTACGGACGAAGGTTTAACGTGACGTCATAACAAAACACTGATGAAATGATTGCATACTTTTATGAATAAAATTGAATCATTTTTATTGAATTATCACTATTTTGTATGGACACAAAGAAGGGGTGAAATGAAATATACAATTTAATTGATAAATTTACTTTTATGTGCACTCATTAATTCAAATATGCTTATTACTTTAACGAAGAGATTATTTTAACTATAACTATTATACATGTTTGCTATTTAACTTCTTCCAATCTGTGTTATTCTGTTAAGGATGGGACGATGATAGGAAAAGAAGGAAACGAATGGGAGTGTTTCAAGTTTAATGTGCCTCGAAAAAGTCAAATCGATGTTTGTTCCAATCGAGTGGAAGAGAGAGAGATGCGGCGCAAGCGTACAATGAGCTGAGCGTAACGACACTTTTTCGTGCGTGCAGCCGGCGTTCATCGATTTATTAGACGTCACTTCAAAAGGAAAAATGGTACTTTTACAACAAACAACTTAAGATTTCAAACGAAATATCCTTACTTTCTAACGATTTCAATTCCCAGGGAATTTGGCTTGCAGTTTTGACTACCAACAAAATATCAACCACCCACTATGAATCTAAGATGATAATATATTCTTACTAAAAGCAACGCCAGGTATCGCAACCAGGTATTGTGTTAGTTAAATAAATACAAACTTTAAGGACCTTAGAAAACCGTATTCAATAGTTCTTCCAGTTATCTAAATTGTTAAGATTTGAGTAGTTTTTTAAAATTAGATTAATTTTTTTTAGCATGTGTAACGAGCATTGTAAGAATGTTATTCATTTAGACACTTGTAAAAAAGAGCTATACTATTTACAACATTCCTTTGGAAACCAGTTTCCAAGAAATAGTTTGTAAAACAAGAAATATTTTGTAACTTTGTGCAATATGATAATTTTTGCATATATTAAATACATTTAATTTTTAGATAATACTAAATATTTCTTACGAAAAATTGCACATTATTTTATACTTTAGTGTTTCATTCAAGCATAATTTTTTAAAGATAACATAATTTTTTACACCATGGATAAAATAATCAAATTAAACACTGACTTATTATGCTTATTAATGTGCGCATCAATACTGGAAAGCTATTCATGAAACGGTTTACAAATAAAACTATTGTAGGTACTAGGACGAAATGCATAAATATCCGGGTAAGCATCTGAACCCAAGATTACAGTGAACACTATTATGAACCGATTAAGTTCTGTAATTTGAAATGGTTTTTGGTCCATTTACAAGAAATTTACAGTGTAGGAAAAAATGTGCGTATCACCTAGTAAACAATAGGACACCATCTTGCAAAATTTGAAAATACATAAACAAATGCACAATTTTTATAGACTAAAGCAGTTTTACTGATGTATAATCAGTTTCTTGTAGCTACCCATGCACCATCAAAAACTAAATAAAAAAGTCAATCAGGGAAAATTGTAGGAAAGACGTGTTTGTTCGCTCACCATACAGGAAAGGCCATAGAAGTTACAAAATTTGCCTACTATAAACTTTTTTTTTGTAATTGGCAGTGTACTGAGTATATTTCAGAGTTTCTTCGTAACGAAAGTTGACTATCGTGGGTGCACTGGAATACGACGGCAAGTCCAGATTCTGAATTTTTTTTTATTTTTTTTTTTTTAAACAACCCATGGCGTTTGAGAACAAGTTTTGTTGTTAAGTCCTTAAGAAAATCAGGAAGTGCAAATCATGTTTCAAACGAAAGTTTCATACACTAATTTTTTTCTTTGAAAAATACATCATTGCTGACAACAAAATACTTCAACCAAGGGCGTCGCCAGACGATGGCCTAGGAGAGGGGGGGAGGGAAAGGGCAAGTTGTGGAAATATTATGTATTTTTTTTTTTGCATCTGGCTAAATTTTTTTGAATCTCTAGGGCTCTAGGGGGGGGGGGAACTTCCCCCCCTAACCCACCCCCCTGGCGTAGCCCTTGACTAACTAACTGATGTTAGTTACCAACTTCCCCTCTCCAACCAAAGATTTATATACATCTGCACGCAAAGAACAAAAAAAAAAAAAAAAAAAGAATGTGATGGTTCGATACACCGGAGAAGACAAAGGATGAAGGGGGACATGCCAGGCGGACATAATAGAAGGCGAGTGAAAGCAACCGCCGAGGAAATGGGTTTCGTCCCGGGAGAGGAGGGAAGAGGAATGGAAGAAGTGGCCTGAGTGCACTGAGTGCAAACGATGCACAAGGAGGGGGGGGGGGGTGGAGACACACACCACAAACCACCCCACACCCTACCTCCTACGCAGCACACCCTCACAGACGGGAAGCCATCTTTTCACAGACGAGAGAGCCAAACGCCCGATCGTGCATCTCCTGTTTTTTTTTTTTTTTGGTTCATTGTAAATAAATATGGCGATGTTGATAAAAGGAAAGACCATAAACAAGGCAACGGTATTTATTTGTACGCCGCCATATTTTTCGTTTGCCTTGTGTCCGTGAATGGTTATTTCGGACAACTCATGATAACTAATGGTCAATTAGGTTAGGGTAGCTACATTACAAATACTTTAAAACATTTTGGACGGTTGATTTGGTTAGGATAGCTACATTAAAGATACGGGGGGAAAAAGGCGAGCATGAACTTCGGGGAACTTCGGGTTTTGTCTCTCTTGTCTGTGAAATGAAGGCTTCCCCTCACAGACACGCTCCCCAGCCTCCTCGAAGCTGGTTGGTTGATCCTCGGGGCGGTGCTTACCTACGTCACGCGCCTCAAGCTGCGTCATCACGGAGTGTTCCGATTCGCCTGGAGCACATGCTTATACGCACTGGACCCCGGAGACGGACTTCGCAAGGGCTGTCCAAACTGGAAGTTGAAGTACCCGAGCAAAACTAATCCCGTGTACTTCCCGCCTTCTTAACTTAAAATATACGTCACCAAGTCGAAAAACTATATGTAGGTTACATTAAATATAATTAAATAATTTTAACGTGACGTCTAATAAATCGATGAACGCCGGCTACACGCGCGAAAAAGTGTCCCGTTACGCACATTGTTCCGTCACGCTAATAATTTGACTAAAAAATTATGGTTATTCATATAATTGATGATAGGTATTTGATTATAGTTTATTTATATGAAAAATTTATAGCTAAACGCCAGTTTTTAAAATTAATTACAAGTCATCTACACGTGAACTGTTTCGTCGACCGTTTATAAAGTGAAGTAAAAAGTTTATGTAGTTTTCATTGCTTATTACAACAACAATTTCGGCAATAAAGGTTAATTCTTGCATTTTAAAAAACTGATTTGTATAATTTCAAGTATATAATCTTTTATTATTATTAAAATAGAAAGGACTCAATTTTATTCATAAAAGTATGCAATCATTTCATCAATGTTTTGTTATGACGTCACGTTAAACTATCGTCCGTAAGCCGATTTTACAGACAACCAATTTTTTAATTTTGTAAAATCGTTCTCACTTTACATTTAATTGGTAAGGTAAAGAGTACTTCAGATAGAGGATTTATTAATGTGTAAAATCTTGGCTCTCGGTATAAGGCATTTGCTGCGAATAATTTCGTTCTGATGCCATTAACAAGAAGCAGATTACATGAATTTTTTGAAGGTTCCTAAGAGCCATTAAAAACTTTTCCAGAAATATTTGACAACTTGACACTTAAGAAATTTTTAGGATGAGAGATTATAGTATTTAATTGATGGAACAGTCAACAAAAATTGCAAATTTCTTGGAAGTTAGTACTACTTTTTTTTCTCATAACTTTCCAAATAGCGGCTACGTGGCCTTACAATGACTGCCATAAAAAATTGTTGCGTGTACGTATGTACGCGCGTTATAAGTTATACTTACTTGGCGTAGTAAAAAAACTTAAATTTCACTTGCAAATAAATAATAGAAATACAATAAAAGAATCTGAGTGGTATTAAAAATACTGCTTGTAAAATATAAAGTCAACCAAATTAAAAAATTAAAATAAATTCTACATATACAACATTAACATAAAAACGTGTAAAATTTAGTAAAATGGATATACTTAAATCAATGAAAGTATATAAATACGCTGAATGTTTAATCTAACTTATAAATTTTAATTATTTATTAATCAATTGTGTAATAACTTATAACGCAAATAAACTATGCATAAGGGAACATAAAAACTCATAAATACGCGTGAAAAACTTTGTAAACACAAATTCTATCCCTAATATTCTCAATAAATATTGGTGTGATATGGACTATCATTAAATTATAAGATTTAAAAGCACATTAATATTTTTATTTGTATGTAGATTTTTTTAATGCTGTAAAAATTACTTTTCATTGCGCGTGCTCATCGTAAAACCACTTATTTTTTATAACGCGCCTAAAAAGTACAACTGCGAAAATTGCAACAAAACAAATGCATACATAATATACGCTCGCAGGACTGGCTTTAAACCAAAATAACGACATGAAAATGGAGCAGCGCCAAGTAATGTAGCGTAACAATATATTTTATATGTGACTGCTAATTTTACTCATATAACTTGTCAGCAATGATTAAACAAGAATATTAACAGTATCACACTGATCAGCAAAACTCTGTTTTAATAGGACCAAGTACTGTAGTTATTTGAGGGGAAAAGCAACACATATGTTCGAATAATAAAAACAAAACCTATATAATGGAATTATTTATGCTTCGGTCCTTGTTAAAAACATACAATAAATTACATGGTTTTAGTAATAACGAACATACTCCTCATTTACTGTAAAAGTGTATGACTAAATATCTTTTATATCACGTTATGAGAGTTACTTTCAATGTAATAAATTTGCAATATAACCTTTATATACAATACCTAAAACAATTATGATATGGCCGAACGACTAATTTTGTATACAAAATACCGGATATTGGTAGGACACATTAAAAATAGCAATCTTTAATTCAATTAAGGTCAGTTTTATAAGCCATCGAAAACACATTGTTAATAGTTTACTGATATTTTTAAGTAATGAGTTCGCTTCGGCTAGCTGAGGCTCAGTGGTAGTCACAAAAAAATTTAAAAGGCCCACTGAGTGTGTAAGAACCAAAAATTACTGCTGTTCACTCATAAAATATACGTGTTAGGTAAGTCTTGTCACTGATAGTCACGTTTTAACGGTGTATTATTATCGCGAGGAACTCTTAGACAAGCATATTTCTAATCTAATTAGTGCAACGTATGTGGATAACCGAGGCGAAATGTGCAGAAGAATGTACTTACGGAAATTGCCGCTCACTTTACAATATCGCAGATAATCACAATGTTTTATATATCAAAACACTTAACTACTTTAATGTTCACTATTGTTACTAATAGTCAAAATCCGTATTTGCACATAAAATTCAGCACCACATACTACCGTAGGACTGCATGTTGGACGCTAAAAAATTTGTTAATAATTAAAAATGTTTTTAAATTTACAAAATGCTACTTCCTGATTGGCTGGAAAGAAAAGAGATTATATTATGTTTATTTGGGTAAACGTTTAAACTGTCAAAAACTATGAGATAAGTGCATAATGACACAGAAATAAAATGAACATAAATAAAGTGTTTCATTATTTCAAATGTTCAAATATCATGACGAATAGTCCTGAGAGGGGTCTGTGCATTGCGTTGACATTCGAAAAAATCAAGAGTTCTCAGTTTCGTAGATATGTATTACATTCCAAAGCAAAATACTGTTTATAAAGTCATAATTAATAAAATGCTGGAAATAAACATTATTAAATAACATCTGTGCAAACACTTGTTTCAGTAGTGACGAGAAGGACCAAGCTACACCATTCCTTCTCCAACAAACTCTAAGACAGTCCCTCACACCAAAGAAAACAAAACCGTTACACGGAGAATGTAAAAATGGCCAGTAAAAAAAAATGCAGCAAGTTAAATTTCTTTCCAGCCTCGCCTTTTCTTTCCGCGTCACGTGGTTAACGGCAGGGCGGAGCCGAGAGAGCTGGCAGGGGCTTAACTACTAGCTACTTCCTTGCCGCCTGCCACAAACTACACCTTCAAGGACTCAGCCTCTGAGCTCCAACCCACCCTCACTCCTGATAGGGAAGGAGTGGACTACATAAAGATGGAGGTCTAAATTCTACCCCTCTTTTTTTTAAAGAAAAATCACTCCGTGCCCACGAGTTGCAAGAAATAAAATATATACCTTCCGAAGCATGAAGCACAGTACCTACACCAGGGTTCCCAATCTTTTCAAACCATTTCAAGCGTCCCGAAAAATAGTTTATATATATATATATTATATATATATTACAGCAAAAACCCACACACACTTATCAAAATAAGTGACCAGACCAATAAACAGAGGATTAGTATCAGATCCTTTACAGAAACTCGTTACGGTACGATATGCTGACAGAACAGAACAGAAGGATGTGCCGGTTATTGACACGAGACTGACTATGGCGTCAGTAGAACAGCGCACGAAACAAATACGAACATGAATTTTGGTAAAGGAAGGGGAGGGGAGGGAATGAAGCTATAACATGAATAAATTTTTTGATAGGCATGTTTTTGGGGATCCGAAGGGAGTGGTGTGGAATGTCCTCCATTTCTCTATCTCCCCCCCCCCCTTGCAGGATTTAAAGAAAAGTGGCTGGCCCGGTATTCCTCATAAGAAAAATTTGACCTTTTGTACGCATTTTTGGTTATCTTATGACCAAGTGTTTTTTCTTTTCAAAACGTGAAATTTTTAAACGATACGTGACACTTATGAACGTCGTATCCTTAGGCTACATTATGTACTACTGCTTCAAAAAGGTTACATATTTTATAAATTTTTTAAAAATATTGTTGTCATAAATCGAGCCATACATTCGTTATTTTAAGCCGGTCAATGAGTTTCTTTGGAGAGGGCATTGCCCCCCCCCCCCCCTCTACATCCCTAACCAGACTTCGCCTTTGAACACAAACACTACAGCGACGGTCCAGGCATGGCGAGTGGTCGCCCCGAACAGACAGCACTGCTCGCTGCACGGACTGTGATCTGTCGAGGGAAGAGTCGCCACTGTTCAAGACCTGCGGTGAGGCGGTGGTACAGCCCGACACCCCAACCCGACACACCAACCGTGTCCGATCCCATGATTACTAGGGTCACTGTATGTCCAAGTCAAATTTGTGTTAAAAAAAAAAAAAAAAGACAAGTCTCTCAGTAGCACTCACCAACGATGTGTAGAAATCTAACATCGGCAACGCGCAAATTCATGTTTTATGTTGTTCATGGTAGAATCAAACTTAAAGATACGAAACCCTAGACACTAAATTTAACACACCATTCTTAAAATAAAATAAAAAATCCGCGCGTGATAAAACTAATTTTTTTCCGGCTACTTTTCTTGGCGCGAAATCATACGTAGTTTTCGCACCAGCCGATAGAATTCACTGCCACAAAAGCGGCGTCGACTAGAGAATCATTCTATTTGCGGAGCGAAAGGTTTAACTATCTATATAATGAAACGGCTCCAATAAAAGCAAATATAAAATACGAAACCCTGGCTTTGGACCTGATTTTCGACAATGAATTATTTTAAAATACTGCCCATCTTTGTAAAAATTTATTACTGTAAAGTTTCCCTTTGCCTCAATGAAGCTTAGGTTCACACCATCCGCCACAGATGGCAGCACCGTGTTTACACTTTTTTTTTTCATTCCATGTGACTTCCGTTACGTTCACGAAATTGGGAAGCCTAAGATGTTCATCAAGTTCTGTCCCTGCCCGAACACGCCCGAACATTCACCTTCGGCCAACCTCAGGTTTATTTATAGTGGTTTAATGTAGCTAACCAAAACGACCACTTTTAATATTTGAATTCATTTTTCCTGAGCAAAAATAAAAAATCCCGAGCTTGGCCGAAGGTGAATATTCGGGCGTGTTCGGCAGGGACAGAACTTGATATACATCTTAGGCTTCTCTCAAGAAATTACTCCTGCCAAATGCCGTATACGGTGAGATAAAATATTTAAAACATCAAAAATTTATAAGTTTTAATTGTAATTAACTGACAAATTTATCAATAATTATATTCTGCAAACATAAAGGTGGTAGAAAGGATATTATTATTATTACTGCACTGTAAGGGAAGCGTAATCTTACGATGTTAATGTTAGTCGAGGTTACTCGAACGGGTCAAGTTAATCGAGAGGGGAAGCATTTTCACAGACGAGAGAGCCAAACGCCCGATAGTGCATCTTTTTTTTTTTGTTCATTGTAAATAAATATGGCGGTGTTGATAAAAGGAAAGACCATAAACAAGGCAACGGTATTTATTTGTACACCGCCATATTTTTCGTTTGCCGTGTGTCCGTTAATGTTTATTTTGGACAACTCATAACTAATGGTCAATTTGGTTAGGTTAGCTACATTATAAATACTTTAAAACATTGTGGACGGTTGATTTGGTTAGGATAGCTACAATAAAGATACTGTGAAATCATGTAAACGGTTTCCTAGCCCTGGATAGATACATATTAAAAAGTTATTTGCTAAGCAACCATAAAATGATTTTACAGTATTTTTAATGTAGCTATACTTACCTGACATAACCAACCATCCACAATGTTTGAAGTATTTACAATGTAGCTAACCTATCCTAATCGACAGCAAAATTTAATGCCACAACGGTTTATACAATGAGATAGAACTGAAAAAAAAGCGACTATGAACTTCGGGGAACTTCGGGTGTGGCTCTCTCGTCTGTGAAATGAAGGCTTCCCATTCGAGAGTGTGGCGGGAGACAAAACAAAAGGTTTCAGAGTGCCTTGTGACGCTGGTGGATATCACACTTTTGCAGCCACTGGTTGTAGAAGGGAGGGTTCAGGCAAGTTAGTGGTGTACAACGCACGAAGGACAATTTCCCGTCATGCGGAAAGGGTAGGAGGTCAACGCGAGTAAAGTCCAACAGGACTCATATCCTAGGCGAACACATTTGCTACCCCTTCCGTCCCTCCCCCTTTTCCCAAGCTAGACAGCGGTAAAGTCCTTCCGCCGAGAGACCACGAATTAAAACCCTGTGAAATGTCATCAAATCCGCTTGGTTACCTAAGTCCGGACAACCCGTGCGCAGAAAAAAAAAACCCTTTCACAGGGATTACGTACATGCCTGCTCTCACAACTGGGCAAGTCTGACAGCAACAAAAGCTATCCGAGTAACTGGAAATAATTTTAACATTTTAATGTCACGTTTCTAAAACAGACTAAAAAGCATTCTTTTCTGCTAACCCCAAACAGATTATCCTGATTGTGAATTTTTTTACACGTATAAAAATACGCGAGAGATGTTAAACTAAAAACATGGAGCGCATGCAGAAGATAATTAATGCATGAATAATTCAACTAAAGTCACTAACAATTTTATTGCACTGCAAATTGTATGAAATGTTGTCTCAGCGACAGCTACTCCCAAAACTCGTTACTATTATCTATTACATGCGCTCAACTATTTATGTTTTAAATTTTTTAAGTATTTTCATAGGTATTAAATTTCACAATCTTAAAATTCTCAGCGCAATCACATGGAATCTGTACGGACATGGAATCTGTACGGACATGGAATCTGTACGGACATGGAATCTGTACGGACATGGAATCTGTACGGACATGGAATCTGTACGGACATGGAATCTGTACGGGATTATAAATCGGCATGGGGCTAGGAATAATTTTATATTTTAGTCAGTTTTAAAAAAGTGGTATATTTTTTAAAATAATAATTTTCTGCTTTTTAGTCGTTAGTGCATTGTCATCCAGTTATGGACAGTGTCTAAAGTGAAGAGTTCCTAGATCGGGTAGTTAGTTTCAAATTGATTGCAAAATTTGTACCGGACAGACAAGACATACAAGAAATCGTGTTAATGACGTGATACAAAGGTGATACTTTAAAAAAAATCCTGAAATCTGTCGTTTCGTAATTACCTACCAAGGCGAAAAAAAACTGTGTCCAGGTGAATTCACGAAGTGCCAATCATAATTAACTTTTTTTTTTTATTTAGCAAATACAATTGTCTCATTACTGGCAGAAAAATCCTTTTTTCCTTCTAGTCACCGAAATTTTCTAAGGATCCCTCAATTAATAGTTTTTTTAAATTTTATTTTAAGAGCGACCATATTTTTTGTGCCAACGAAATACGAAGAAAACTAAATCTGGGCAACCTAGACAACTTCACTACGGCCCAATTAGAATGCACTGCATCGCATGTTCGGTTAAATACAGTAACTGTGCACCATTTAAAAATGAGGATGCATTCCGCTGGTTTCCCGACTTAACTGCAAGTGATATGCAATTCGGTACATATTTTTAACACGAATACATCACAAGTCAATTAAAATATAAGTAATAAAATGTGACGATAAATATGCGTACAGTGACACGAGGATATTTAAAAAATTATATTCTACAGAAAAAAAAAATTCGGCTGCAGGTTTATCATGAAAGTAAAAAAAAAAATGAATTGCAAGTTGCAGAATTTTTTATTGGCTTAAATTACATGACATGATCGTGTGTAAAGACAGGGTACTAGAGCCAGTAAAGACAACCACTTCCTTGGAGTTCGCGAGGAGTGTGGACTGTCATTGGCGCAGTTTGATCGCACGGCGGGCTCTCTCGAGTCCTGGGTTCAGGAGGCCGCGCGAGCTCTAGAAGCGAGGGGGCGCTAAGGGCGACGCTGGCTCACACTTCACACGCCTCGTGGCCTCTACGCGCCGGGCACCGAACTCGCGAGCTATCCAAGAGGTGACCCTATCATTTCATATTGAATATAGGCGCGTGCCTATACCACTTACAATACCGTGAGTTTGAATATTTCATACCTACCTAAAATTGTCTACGTTAAAACTAGTTTTAAGTCTATTTTTACCGTCCGAAAATTAACACACGTTATGGACTAAATTATGGAATGAAACTTGTAAGAAATCAGGCTATGTATCTTAAATGCCATTTGTAAATGGCGCGTAAACACTTGTGAGCTCTGCAGACGCCGTTTGAAGACGTAGCTAGGCGGCCATCTTAAGACATGGGTGGAAATTTCTAATTTACCTAATTTAAGCATCAAAGCTTGTCACACTCTAATATATATACAAAACGAAAAACATATTCAGGCATTCTTTCAATTAATACCAAATGATTGGCTCGTTGTAAATGAAATATTACCAAAGTACCAATAATTTACTTTAAAATTAAAAAAAAGGTTCCATATTGCACACCTGAAACCAAGACGATACGGTTTTTTTTTTCTTCTCCTGCGAGTTAAACCCTGATTTTTTTCCCCCCTCGACGAGGGAACAAACTATTTCCGCAAGCGGGTGGGTTCTCTCTTAGTGGTCTATTCCCCTTCCCCGTTTTCCGTAAATTCTCAACTATCACTTCCCTCCCTCCCTCCCCTTCCCATAGCACCGCCCCAACAATGGAATCTAAACTTTCCAGACACGACCAGGGTCTCTACACGGTCGGTGCAAGCTTCTCGTGGCGGCCGCCAGGGGCGCTGAAAGCGGCAACAGCGCCACAGCACAGAGAAAGAGAGAGAAAGAGAGAGAGGCCAGAGCACTACAGGAGCTGTCAATAATTGAGAGCGGTGCCGCCAAGAAGGGGTTGATGGAAGAGATAAAGAGAGGTAGAGAGGTGATGCGAATGGCACGATACACAACGCATGTCTGTCACCACAGGAAGCACAGAGACCAGGGCACACCCTAGCCTCTGAAACTGCAACTTACAAAAAAAACACACAAACGAAAAAAAAAATTTTGACGCCAGAATAAACACAACATTCTTGTTTGTGATCAAAAAGTGCTATATATGCAGATTAGCTCCTACCGCATAGCACTATCTAAGAGCGGACCTAGCGTCAAATTTTGGGAGGGGGAATTTGTGGTAGTGGTATAGGGAGGGGATCTTAAAATTATTGCATTTTAAAAATTGTTCCTTTTAGAAAATTCCTATACGAAAGCTGACAAAAAAATTGGTTGTCTGTAAAGTCGGTTAACAGACGATAGTTTAACGTGACAACGTCATAACAAAACATTGATGAAATGATTGCATACTTTTATGAATAAAATTGAATCATTTTTATTTTAATAATAAAAGAATAAATACTTGAAATTATACTAGTAACCAGATTTTAAAAATGAAAGAATTAACCTTTATTGCCGAAATTATTGTTGTAATAAGCAATGAAAACCATATAAACTTTTCACTTCACTTTATAAAAAGTCGATGAAACAGTTCACGTGTAGATGACATGTAATTAATTTTAAATCTTGCGTTTAGCTATAAAGTTTAAATATAATTATGAACAAGTTTTTATATAAATAAACTGTAATCAAAATATCCATCAATTAAATGAATTACCATAATTTTCAGTCAATTGTAACATAACCTATTATTAATGCACTCGCCGAGAGATGCTACTAGTTGCCACGGAAGTTGATAATAGCCCGATTCGTTCGGTTCGCGTCCGTCACCGTAAATAGCAGCACGGTAGCTGAATAATATTTAGTTTTTATAATACGATTTTATAACAAATACGCATCCCAAATACGCATCCTAAATACACCAAACTTATTTATAATGTGTTACAATATTTTTTTAAAACATTGTGCAAAAGATCCCGGGTGTAATTTGAATTATTATGTGTAACTATAAAACACCATTGTTCGTTTAAAAACGTATTTGAAAATTCAAAATTAGTTTTAAATAACCGTACCGATTATGCTGAAAATCGGTGGACGATCGTTAAATTACATAATATTAATAATTCAAAAGACGAAAATATGATTGACAAATCAAATCGATGGTTGTTCCAATCGAGTGGAAGAGAGATTCCACGCATGCCTACAGTGAGCATGAAGAGAGATGCCACTGTGCCGTTTCTAGGTATGGCACTCGTGATTTTATGAGTAGGTAATTAATTTATTCACATTTCTTTTTTTTTTAATCTTTCATGTTAAATAAATTTTAATATTTTTATGCAACGATTGTATTTAATATTTATTTATCTTTACATATTTCATTGTCTTAATTTTAAAGTTTTGTGTAGCTATTTAATTAATAATGCCTTAAATGTGTTTGTTTCTATTATAATCAAATGTGTAAGGGAAACACTACTACAATACTGGTTCTATGAATATTTCTTTTTGTTTGTATAATTCTACTTATTGTAAACTCTATGATTTCTGTCGTGCCAAACGAAAAAGACTTACCTTGCCCTTTTTTCAATTTCTTTTCGGCCATTTGGCATGTAATTTCTTGGTGCGGATGTAAAAACCACCACAAAATGTAACAACTTATCTGTTACCGCCGTTTTTGGTGAGTAAATGTTTCGTCTGTGGGAAAAGTGTATCCCATGATAATTATTTTTTATGTTTGGAGGTTAATATTTTTATGGTTTAATTCCATAGCGGTTCGAGTCATGGGCCTCATCCTGGCTTTGGTGTTCCAGGAATCTAAATTCATTTTTGGGAATTGACCTCTTCAAAACAAAGGCCAGAAATTTCATTATTATTATTTTAAGGTTATGTAACTGTTTTAAACTTCTACGTGATCATCATGCAAGTTTCTACTATTGAACTTGAATCAACGAAATCATATTGATTTCTACACTTTGGAACATTTCCAGCAATTAATTTTTGTTCTGAAAAAAGAATTATAAGAAGACTTCAATAATTTAATATTTGTTTGATGAATTAATTTTTTAAATAATATTTGTTGATAAACTTATCCTGTTTTTACTTAAATCTAATATAAATACTTGGTACGTACCTAGTTGTTCACGAGCTCGTTACTTTAATATATAATACTCAATAACATTTGTTAATATGTTAATTGTTTTGTCGATGTTTGTTTTACATTATTGTTTTTACAAAGGCCTATAATTACAACCAGCACCAATCTGATATTTGTGTTATTTGTTCCCAGTGGTTTATTCCAATAAGTTTTAATTCCTTTTAACATATTATGTTTGGTTATAAAGGGCAATATATTCTCAATTCTCTATAGTAATTTATACTAATCCTTTGGTTAATACATAATAACATAGTACAGCAAATGTAAACGATCCGACATATCTGAAACTTTAATGTGTTATAGTGTCCTTGGGTAACTTCCAATACCACACATTGAGGTTATGTAGGATGCTATAGCAGATGAACACCTTTCAGTCAAAACATTATGTCACACCACGCATGCGTATAATGAGCATAACCAGACACATCCGTAGTGGGACATCCGTAATGGGACAATGTGAGTTACGGGACACTTTATCGTGCGTGCAACCGGCGTTCGATTTATTAGACGTTGTCACGTCAAAAAAATTAATCTGAACGAAATCAAGTTTTTAAACTTATGACGCTATTGGCATAAAATTCACTTTGTTTAACGAAGTCTCCCCAAATTAATTTTTAATTTTTTTAAGCATATTGATAGTCTAAGATATAATTATATACCTAAAATTATATATATTAATCATTGGAACGCTGACAGATTTATTACATAATTATAACAAAGATATTTTTGACGTGAAAACGTCTAATAAATCGATGAACGCCGGCTACACACACAAGTTAAAAAAAAAAAAACGCCCCAGCACAAGTTACAAAAGAAACGCCCCAGCACAAGTTCAGAAACGCCCCAGCACAAAACTGTGACGAGACTAGAAACTGAACAAAAAAAAAAAAAGGGGTGGGTGTTGACCCGGGGGGTGGGGTAAATAACACGGTCGCCGTCTCCTGTTCCCCGCCACGAATACCTGCTTCCGGCCAGTAAATCACGCCGCCAGACATTCGCTAAACGGCCGTGGCTTGCGATAACACACGGCCGGCCATGCATTACGAGGGAAAACAATGCTGTCCCTTCGCCCGCGGAACGAAGCTGGCAGTCAGTCCATTCCGCACATCCGCGATACGCGATAATTAATACCCCCAGCGGATACTTCCGCAGCGAAATGCGACGCCGGGGGCAGACGGAAAAAAAAAGGAACGGGAGCGAACGTCCAGTCTCAATCACGGGATGGAAAAAAAAAGGGGGGGGGGGAGGGAGGAGAGATTAAATGTCATCTCTCCGATTCACCGGGTTGGGGGAGGGGGGGGGGGGAGGAGCTTCCGCCGTTAGATTGAGCGCGGGAGCAAAGCCAGATAATTGCCTTCATTATAGGGCTCAAACACCCCCTGCCCCTCATTCCTGCCTTGTAAATCGATCCCACATCATTTATTTATATATAAGTCTATGAGAGGAAGAGCATATACAATATATAAAAAAAAATCAATGTTTGTTCGTATTCTATGCTCTCGCGCATCGTCGATCATCAGATTGAGTTGAGACTTCACACACCTGAACCTTCGAAACAAGGAGAATGTCACCGTATAGGTGAGATTTAGAGAGAAAAAAAAACCCTCAAAGCAAAATTTATTTATTTTTTATTAAATTTAGTAATTTTATGGGTGACACTGGATTCCTCCTGCATGGCAACGTTTTTTTTTTTTTTTTTAATTGTTGATGCCTTCTGCGTATCCATGGAAATTTAATATGACGCTGAGTAGTATCGGTAAATCTTACCAGTTGGTATTTTATACGACAGTTCCTCTTTTTATGGTCCGAATACTAATGGTAGCATGCAAGTCGAGAGATAGAAATACAAGAGATAGAAGTAGAGGTGGAAATAGAGATGGAGAGATAAAGAGGACAGAGAGATATAGAATTAGTTCTATGGAGATATATACAGAAGATATATTTTGAGAGATATGGAGAGATATGGAGAGGTATACAGGGAGAGCCTAGCGATATATATATATATATATATATATATATATATATATATGCTTTGTGTATGTGTACCTACTTTAAACTAAATACAAAAATATTAAATGAGGCATTGCAACGCATTTCGAGCATCAGCTAGTTGTAAATAGAACTGGCAAAGCGACGGAAGTAAATTAGGCGCGAAGAAAATATAATGGATTTCAAAACATTTGATAAGAAACAAATCTCAACTAACTTTATTAGTTTCGCATCGAGCCATGTCGAAACTCCAATATTTGTTATCTAATAAAAAGGACTTCCACATCACATGAACGTATAGGTTCGTTTCAAAATAGCGCAAAAGTATAGTCCAGTCATTTTAGGTTTTATCTGCGAAAAAATTCTTAGTGAGCTGAATTTTTGTACACACCTTTATTACGGCGTTTTAATGGAGATGTGAAAAATCTACATTGATATCGTGCCGGCTAAAAACGTTATAAAGGTCGAAAGGTCACGAAAATCAGTTTTTCGCAAATATCTCGCGACCTATTTCTCGGAGGTCAATAGAGGTCATTATAAAATTGTTTGTCGTGAAATTATCCACAAAAAATGCCTCTTGCATTTTTCTGTAAAATCAACCGTTTTCGGAGTAGAGCGCTGAGAAAGAGACTAGAATGCACTGACATACGGTATTGTATACCTAACACCAAGGCGTAAATTATATTGCTTTTTATTCATGTTTGTGTCTTAAAACTTCTGATACTTGGGCGTTTTGTGAAAAATATACTTATATTATAGAGGTTTGGGAACTTAGTAAAATTAACTATATATTATACAAACTACCTCCACTGGCAGATGTTCCGTATTTTATTGTTCCGAAACCCGTCCCTTTATACCTGCTACTGCCTGTCGGACTGTGTTTAGCTCAGTTGAAAATTATTTCTTGAGTGTTGACGTTATTTTAGTTTCATGCTCTTGAACAATTTTCATAACGAGTGATAAATGTTTTATATGCAATGAATTGTTATCGGATAGTGTTGTAGTATAAGTTAGGCGTGGTCTACAAACATTAAAAAAATGCTAGTATCGCAAGAGGTGATGGTAATATTGAATATTTAAATACTGTGACTTGTGAATGTTCATAGTAATTGTAAAAATTATACGAACAATTTGAGTGTTGCGACTTTAAGACGACGCCAAGAAGAACCGAGTACATCAATATCTCCGCGTAAGAAAAGAATCCGCTCTTTTGATTTCAAAAAGATTAGGTTTGTTTTTTGAAGAAGCGAGTGTAGTAATTAAGAGAAAAAGAAAAAAAAATACAGACGCTTTATTAGAGAAGGGAGTACTCTTACATTTAAAGAGACCGTATTAAAATATGCAGAGGCGCGCGGTGATAAATATGGAAGAAGTGTAAAGGAGCGTGTGAATTTTGAGTATGGCTTAGTATCTGTCGAAGCTGAGTATCATGACAAATGTGTCTCCAATTTCTTGTTAAGTCACTGTAAAGGGTGACGCAGGCCGTCCATTGGATGAAAATATTAGAATATCCATGGAGAATGTTTTTCATTACGTAGAAAACATGGATTTATGCCTGCGGAGGAAACCACATAACAAAAAAAAAACGCCTTGCATTCTACCTCGAAGGTGGTAAGGAAACGAGTGCATCGTCATAATATAGTCGCTTTCTCAGCGCTCTACTCCGAAAACGGTTAATTTCACAGAAAAATGCAAGATGCATTTTTATAGATAATTTCACGACAAAATCTTTCTAATGGCCTATATTGACCTCCGAGCAATAGGTCGCGAGATATTTGCGAAAAACTGATTTTCATGACCTTTCGACCTTTACAACTTTTTTAGCCGGCACGATATCAATGTCGACTTTTCACATCTTCATTACAACGCCGTAATAAAGGTGTATACAAAAATTCAGCTCTCTAGGAATTTTTACGCAGATTGGGGATTAAAATGGCTAAAATGACTTTACTAGTAGGGGCGTGTACATTACGCGAAGAAATCGAGAGACCAGCGGCGAGTAAAAAGAAATTGGTTGTCTGTAAAGTCGGTTTACGGACGATTGTTTAACGTGACGTCATAATAAAACATTGATGAAATGATTGCATACTTTTATGTATAATATAGAATCATTTTTATTGAATTATCACTATTTTGTATGGATACAAAGAAGGGGTGAAATGAAATCTACAATTTAATTGATAAATTTACTTTTATTTGCACTCATTTATTCAAATATGTTTCTTACTTTAACGAAGAGATTATTTTAACTATAACTTTGATACATGTTTGCTATTTAACTTCTTCCAATCTATGTTATTCTGTTAAGGATAGGACGATGATAGGAAAAGTAGGAAACAAATGGGAGTGTTTCAAGTTTAATGTGCCTCGAAAAAGTCAAATCGATGGTTGTTCCAATCGAGTGGAAGAGATTCGGCGCAAGCGTACAATGAGCGTAACGGGACACAGCGTAACGGGACAATGTGCGTTACGGGACACCTTTTCGTGCGTGCAGCCGGCGTTCATTGATTTATTAGACGTTGTCACGTCAAAAACACTGTAGCAACGGCCGTGTTGCCGTGTTCCGGCCTGCCGGAACACCAATCACAGCGACCCAGTGCGGAAGCCAAACGCGTCCTGAATGGTCCGTTCAAACACGAGGCAACGGCTTCTTGCAGACGGCCATCAGTCGCAGGGAAGAAACCACTGGCAGCAGTCTAATGGAGGTCCATATTTATATTTTTTTTCGAGAAAAAAAAATGCCTGCCCGTTACACATACGTTAAGTATTTTTATTTCTCTGCTGATTAATTGGAAATTTACACAGTTCTGCTTTTGGATCGGCGATCCAATTGTCATAGCCCAAGAATGATTTTAACGAACATTCCGCTTAACGTTGCGCAGAAATTTCCGAGACTACATCATCTCTCGCGAGTACTGAAGTTGATGACATTTACCATACGTAACAGGTGGCAGCAAATATCGAATAAATGTTGGGAGCATTTATTCTGGTGGGCTGGAACGATATTATTCGCTACAATTGATTGTGACGCGGCTAGCCAGTGATTAATGCTGTTGGCACAAGATTAAAGTACACACGACCGCCGACTCATCTGCTGGAATTTAATAATGACTGGAAACCCATACTCGTGTTTAAAAGTTAAAAAAAAAACAAATCAAAAGTATGCCAAATAATTTGTTTAAAAAAAAGGCCTTCATTTATAATGAAAATTATGTTGAAATAAAAAAAAATCTGATTTAAAATAACAAATAAGCATTTAAAACACTTAAAAAAAGGGATATCACGTAAGTGGTTGTGTGAAGTAGCATTTTCGATATGTGTATTATCAAATTATCTAAAATTGAGTAGATAACGCTATAATAACTACGTCTGATTAAATTAAAGTCTGTAAAATTGTTCATATACAAGTTCCCAAAGAACTTCGTTCCAGCACTCGAAAAAAAAAAACGAAGATGCAACAGAAAATGTGGCTAACCATAATCAAACCATTTCCTGTCGATAGATCAAGGCTTGAGAACTCAAAAGTGCAACTGGCCGTAATGAACGCTCAACTAAACACCAACCAATGAAACAGAATCAAGCCAGGGAATGGCGACATTCCAAACGCTGGGCAGACGAAGACACCTCGAAGGGAAACTTCCAAGAGGTTTTACTATCGCCAGGCTTGTTAGACGGGAAGTCTTCTTTTCACAGACGAGAGAGCCAAACGCCCGATCGTGCATCTTCGTTTTTTTTTTTTTTTTGGTTCATTGTAACTCATGATAAATAATGGTCAATTAGGTTAGGTTAGCTACATTATAAATACTTTAAAACATTGTGGACGGTTGATTTGGTTAGGATAGCTACATTAAAGATACTGTGAAATCAAAAATTAAAAAAAAAAACTAGAATGAACTTCGGGGAACTTCGGGTGTGACTCTCTCGTCTATGAAATGAATGCTTCCCTTGTTAGACACTTGGGTATCTGGGCGAGTAAAATTTATTACAGCTGCAATGCAACTCAACATTATATTCTTCACGTGGAAAACACTGCTTTTTTGCACTGCTCTTGCCACACAGAAAAATCAGTAAAATTTATTTTAGAACTCTGCCTTTGCCATAATTTTTTTAATCAATGAACATAGGTAATTTTATCCTAGGAACGACTTCACCTATTCAACGCCTATTCCTAACGTCTAACATGGGATTAAAACTAATTCGTAGTCCAATTAGTAGTTCCTCACCCCGCAGGTTTGCATCATGAGTGAACGAAATGCATTGAGGCAAATTTCCCTTCGACATCAGGTTGGTTTGGATACGGCAAGGAAAAGACGAGAAAATTTCAACGTTGACGTAGTAAATGGCCGAAAGAAACTTTAAGTCTCTTAAAAAAAAAATTTTTTTTTTCTTTCGCGGAAACGACCGATATGTTTTCAACTTTACACAAGAAAGATGAGAAGGGGAGGGGGTGTTTGTACTCCATCGGTAATAAAACTCTTGTTCTCCTCGGAGGCAAATGATTGCCCGCCAAACGAATGGAGTGGTCCCGCAATTTTGTAACTGAAAGCCAACTCCTTCACGAGACAGTTTATTTTGTAGGAAAGTGTTTAAAATAGATTTTTTACACGAACGGCGGATAGAAAATAACCCAATGACATTGAATTGGTTTCAACGGTTAAATATTGAAAATCTTTCTTCATATTAAGAGATTTTCAAAGACTCTAATAATTCTGCAAATAAACGCTATGAGTTTTATTCATTCATTCACATACATAAATTAATTATCAAACGCTAATGCCTTCACAGGGAAAACTATTACTTGCAAACAGTACCACTCTTAAATTGAAGTATAATTGCATACCATGTATGCTTTAAGCAAAAAAGGCAAAAACATAAGGGTAGAAAATTATAATGGCCTAAACAATTTTAGTTTCCTATCTTTGCCCCTTTAACAGCGAATCGTCTCTTCCCTGAGAAAGTGCAAATTAAATTAGATGTTAACCAAAATTACCGACCGTGTTTTGGCATCTGCACACTTATCGCTCATTTAGAATAATTTTTAGAATAAGGCAGCAAGCGGGATGATAGAGTATAATTATCCAGAAATGAACTACACATCACGCGAGTTTTACCACAAAATTTTTTTTCCTGCAAGTTAACAGAAAATTTAATTGTACAATGGGTTTGCCTACGTATCACAAAAGTCACAAATCAAAAAAAAAAAAAATATATATCTTAAACACGTCCCACTATTAATTTCAAATAGCTTTTTTTTTTATTTCCGCGTGGAGATCAGTATTCAATGAGAAACTCATTAGAACGTTTTTTTTTGTTTTTTTTTAAATCTTATTAACTAGTCCATAACATGTTAAAACACTGTGATGCGATTTGATCACAGAATTTAAAAACTGATTTACTTCAGGCATTATTTTAAGAAACCTCATTTTTGTACATGCAACTGAGTTCTCATTTTAAAAATAGGTGGATTTCTTAAAAAACTTTTATATTTTGATAATTTTGATTAAATCCTCGTTAACAACCAATCTTGGAAAATCAACTGTGCCTTGAGGCATCCTGTATTTTACATGGTTATAACATAACCTTTACAGAAATTTAACTATAAAATATTGCCCGAAAATTCCTATAAGTTATCCTTAAAAATGCAGCGAGTATGGCATAACTGTTATTTTGCAACAGGAACCCATAATTATTGCAAAACATTGGCATTTCAGTTCGAAGGAATTGAGACATTATAAATTACCCGCATAGAAAATATTTAATAAATTCTTTAAGTGATTCTTGCAAAGAGGGGAAGATCGAATTGACTCCTTTCTCCCGTTCCCGAAACGTAGCCAACTGTTTTCTTGTGAAGCCAACTGTTTTCATCTGCGCTGTGCTGTCATCGCCGTGTTGTCCAGAAAACATGTTTTCATCATCGTTGACGTTCGTCTGTTCGTCACTCTGTTGTCCAAGGTCACTTGTCTTCACTTACAATTCTTATTGTTACCATCTCGTCGTCGTAAGCCCACTGTTAGTCTGATATGCGATACTTATCCAATTCCTTTAACGGAATTCTATGCTGTCTATGCATTTAACATTTGGCATTAACTAACTTTGGCTTGTTTTCTTTGTTTGCCAATTCGTCCTTTTTTTTTTTTGTACAAGGAGGTTACTCAAAGATAGTAATCAGGAATGACGTATGTAAAAAAAATAATAAAAGTACCTAGTCGCAAAGTAAGAACACATTAAAAATTTGAATTTAAATAAAAAGTCTTTCCAGAGTTTGGAAAACCCAGAATGTGTCGTTGAGAACCCATCCATCTTAAAAAAAAAAAAAAATTGTAAAAAAAATTTCCCCTGCGACCAATTCTCCTCCGGTCGTTAGGCGACAATTAATAACTGATCACTGACTGGGGCTGATGTCGCCCTAGCGCGCCTGAGCTGCATGCAAGAGGCCCCTCAACAGCGTGTGACGGAGAGAACTTTGGGCAGTTACGCCCCCGGAGGGTGGCGAGTCGCATAGACAATGTGCCCGCCGAAGAGGAACTGCGGGAACGTGCGACATCCAACATGATGGATGAAGTGCGGGTGGTCTCGCGTGGTTTGTGAGGGAGGGGGGGGAGGGGGGGGAGGAATGGAGAGGGGAAAGGGGGTTGTGACGGTTCAGGAAATGTAGCTTCCCGCCGCAGCCACCGCGGCAGCACCGTCGCTCAACAGCCGGTCCTCGAAACCATGGCGAACCCGCAGCGACACTCAGGGCTGTTCTTCACCAACCGGGAACCACGAAGGAAGAACATTTCACCACAAAACTGTCGAGTTCGTTGGACACCGCAACGCGCAACCTTCGGAACTAAAAAGGTTGTTTCTTCCAATATTTGAGAGTTATTTGCACATACTTTTGAATAAATAAATAAAAAAATCATATAACCACATATTGCATTATCCAATGCTTCTTTCTACTGAATAAGTCCTCATTAAAAGGTTTTTATGAACATAGAGGCAAATTTTTTTATCGGTCCTAGAGTGTACTGGAAGCATGAAATGAGGTATACCGTTTTGGAAACTTCAAACATGTTTCTAAGGTTTTGGAAAAACTTTACTTATCTACTAAAATTGGTTTTAATAAAGGGACTTCATGTAAACGGTTAATTCTAAAATGTATACTACATTATGTTCTTTCAGTACATGCTAGGGCTGAAAAAAATTTGCCTTTAAACTAAAAAAATAAATAAATAAGGACTTCTTAAAAGGAAAACTTTATATATATATTAGTTATATAGATACATTTATAAAAAAAATGTTAAAATTAACCGTCCCACATAATATATATTTTAGTTTTTGGAAGTTGGTTAAGTCCAGCTAATTGAATATGGTGCTTCGTAATAATAAAGGCGAAGTAAAATGGTTCAGTTTCCAAAATAAATCGGAAACTGCAGATCAGACTACTTTTGCATTCCAGAGGAAACAAAAAAATTTCCAAGAACAATTCTGTCTCATTAACATCAAAATACTTTTACCAGTAATCTCACTATACGTAACAGCATAGTTTTGTACATCATTAATGTATATTAACTTACTCTGGGCATTGCATCATAGAAGAACTGACAAAGTAAGTCAAAATATAAGGGGAAATTATAAAAAAAAACCTTTACAAATACGTAGCGGCTACTATTTACAGCAAGTCAGCTATATAATAAAGCTACAATAAAATTTAATAAAGAAACTAACACGCTTTAATTGTTATATAAACTAAATGAAAATTTATCTTTAAATTAAAAGTAATTTGTTCAACTCTGTACAACGAAGCACAACTCTTAATACCGACATTTTTTTAATAAGGTAGAAAATAAAAAGTAATAAACGAAACAATTTTAATGAATAAAAAGGCGCGAGGTACTCTCTTCCAACATTTTCATAATGACCCTGTCTTAACGAGTCGACATTAGGGTTAGAAAATTTAAGACAACTGATATCAAGCAACCCAAGCTGTGAAAGAAAACCTTTACTCTATATTTAGACATTACCTTTGTTATTTGAGCTTTGGAGCGAATTTGCTAGTATTGGAAAGAAAGCTTGTAAAGGCTCGGTAGGAAAGGCAACGTGTCCCATTTCGAAGGAGTGAAAATTCTGTTCACACAGCTACCACCTTTGAACTTATCAGGCACTTTCTTTAAATCCCAAATGAGCATTTTTGATAAAACATTTACGGACCATCCACTCAGTTAATTAGTGAAATTACGCAAAATGCATAACCCTTGAGTTACTACTCACGTGATTAAAGCGCAACCATTTGACGTGGTTCCTTACCTGCAAAGAAAAGAAAGAAACTTTTATTTTTAAACACAATTGCAATAAATAACTTATGCTAAAGACACTTAAAAATATGGTTGAAGCACGAAATTTAAATGCACACATAAAATGTATTCATGTATAAGTATTTGCTTAATCCAGTAACCTGTTATTTTAAAAATAAGTAAAAAAATATATATATTTTCCAGTGACGAAGTTTTAACCACGTCAAACATTACGCCCAGAGCTTAGCAACCGCTCTTTCTACCATTCTGCTAAAGAGACAATCGAGGTTAAGGAATAGACTTCTTTACGGTCAACAGTGTAATGCCAGTTTTCTCACGTATTTCAATTCGGGATTACTTTCCACTATGACCATTCCAAAGTTTCATTTGGCACACCAATACGTTTGGTTTACAGCATAATGTTTACGAAAGCGACTACAGTATTTACAGGGGAGTGCGAGCCTACGCGTGGGTCCGCCTGTCACATTTCCGTTCATGGACTTCCGTTTCCATTTCCACAAAGTACTCATAACAAATGCTGTATACCGAGAGCTAAGATGTTTACACACCAATCGCACACAGGCCAGTAGTTTCCACAAAACAAGGCCGAAATTGTGAACACGAAGCCAGCTAGTTACTGTTCACAAAGAGCACCAGTACAACCCACATACTGGTCATATGTTCACTAGTTTAGGCGCACCACCCAGTCAGAACGTTTGTTGAAAGAGCACCAAGAAGTCTAGTTCCAAAACAGGACCTGGAACGAATTTAGCATGATTATATTTTCCAAAATAAAGGTGGCCAGGAGTGCAAAAGTCGACAAAAAATGGGGTGTGGTGTTTCATGGACACGGCCGTGTGTTGTACTGTGTGTACGTAACAGGTAATATTTTCTATACAAAATATAAAATACGCTATTTTTTATTTATTTTAACAGCATGTATATTCACTGTAACTATTTTAAACCAATGTTTTATACATGCAATGGATAGATTTTGACGAGAGCTGACTATTGAAACCCAAACGAACGTCGTAGCTTCTCAGTCAAAAGTTATACTAAATGGAAATCTCGAAACGCAGCAAAATGACCTCAAAATGTCGGCGCTTCCCCCTCCACCGCGCACGATGCGTCACAGTCTCTCACTTAGCGTTAACGAATTCTTTGATTCTTCAGCTATCCAGTGGTGTAATTACATTTTGGATGGAGATGATAGATATGTAGCTGCAACACCAAACTTTATCCCCCGATTTTTTTTTTAATTGCCTCTCACTAATGAAAACTTCTTTAAAATTGCTTCGCGTCAAAAGACATGTCCACGTGTGATTCAGAAGACGCCGCCCCGTAATTTCACCGGCCTACGTGGTCAGAATCATCCCACAATGCTGGACAGGAGAGAAGGTGCAGTGGTCAGACATCGCGACTGCGTGACGGGCTAGCACCTGCGCTGACGTCACAAGGGTCCGACCCCATTTGACGCCACGCGACCGCAGACCCAAATGTCAACGGTCAATCTCCGTGCACCACCACAAGGAGGGGGAAGCCATCTTTTCACAGACGAGAGAGCCAAACGTCCAATCGTGCATCTTCGGTTTTTTTTTCCATTGTAAAAGGTTAGGTTAGCTACATTATAATTACTTTAAAACATTGTGGACGGTTGATTTGGTTAGGATAGCTACATTAAAGATACTGTGAAATCATATAAACGGTTTCCTAGCGCTGGATAGCTACATATTAAAAAGTTATTTGCTAAGCAACCATACAATGATTTTACAGTATTTATAATGTAGCTAACCTATCCTAATCGACAGCAAAATTTAATGCCACACCGGTTTATACAATGAGATAGAACGGAAAAAAAGCGAGCATGAACTTCGGGGAACTTCGGGTGTGACTCTCTCGTCTGTGAATAGGCTTCCTCAGTAGGAGCCTCTGGGAGTTTTGTTAGGCGAACAGAGACGGCGACAATAACGCTTGTCGAATGAATAATTGTGGTCGGTTAAGGAAAGAGCAATGTGCAGTTTCGTTCGAAAGGGCTTTTAATCCTAACGCCAGAAATACAATTTGCATGTCCAGAAACTTACAGTTACACAGGGGGAAAAAAAGTGCATTTACCGTCATGGTATCTTCGCGTTTACATCAGAACTGGTATGCAACAAATACTGAATTTTACTCAATTGCAAAATTTTTAGTTATACTTTTAAGTGGATGCAGTTAATTAAGAAAATTTATATTTTTAATTTTAGTTCTATTTTCTGCCCCTAATCAACATAAGTATTGGTCACTGCATTATAGAAAAAGTTTTCAAAATTTAATAACAAACCAAGTACTAGTCATTACATACAGACCAACAAAAAAAAATATTAATTTTGAGACAGTAAGAATTCAGATATATTTTAAAAATTAGTTACATGCGCTAAGATATTTTCTGTATTGAAAAGTAGGTAAGACTAGAAAACGTTTGTCGTCTAAAATCTTATCAGACAAAAAATTCTGTATAGATTAAAAATTAAGATATCGCGAGCAACTTTTATATCGAATTCTTTAAAGGAAAACAAAGTTACTACGGAATTAACTACGGCAGTTGATATTCCCCCCCCCCCTCTTTTCTGTGTGAAATCTAATTTAAGTTTGAACGCGTCCCAAGAGTGGGAAAAAAGGCGAAGTAAAAAACACCAATCAAGGCCCAGGTAACCTGATTTGAGCCTGGGAAGAAAAAAGTTGGATGGGACTATGTAGGATATCAGAACATCGATTAAATCAATGCTTGAATTTTTTTTTTTTCAAATAATTTAGAAGTGTGCGTAGGAAAGAAACAAAAAGCAATTCCATATTTTCATGATTATAGCGTGTCAAGACTATTAAATGTAATTACTAAATTTACTACTACAAAACGTGTTTTAAAATTATGATCATTGTATTGGGTATATTAAGGTTTTCCTATATAAATCTTGTAATATTCTGTAATAATGGAATTAAGTTTTTTTTTAATTTTCTAGAACATAATGTTTATTATATAGTATATTCCATTTTTATTTTACTTACCTAAAATTTGTTTATTTGGGTAATATTAGTTATGATTTTTGTTTTACGATTATATATATATATATATATATATATATATATATATCACACATACACACACTATAATTTGTTGACTTGCGTGTAGAAGAAAAGAGAAAAGGCTTAGCCAAATAAAGTAAGTCGAACAATTAAAATAAAATTTGAATTCCAATTGCACATCTTAACAAAACATACGATTTTTTTTCATCCTAACATCTTTCTTTAAGCAGCTATGAACACACATTCTGCAAACAGGCAAAAATAGGTATAAAAACACTAAATGTTATAGCATGACGAATTTTAGTTTCTTTCCTGGAAATAACTAGGAACTTATAATTCATTTTTATAACTATATAGTTTTAGAGCTAGCTAATAGAAAAATCTACAAAACAAGAAGGTTCTTTAAAATGACAATAAAAAAACCAAAACAGAAAAAAAAAACATACAAAGAGGAAATATAAACACAAACATGATATGAAATATATATATATATACAATGTTACAGATCAATTAATGCTGACGTTTCCTGAAGTGTCGAATAAACACCTGTAACATTTTAATGTGGGGAAAACCGGTTCGCAAAGGATAGCCCTGTTAATTCAATACAGGTTTGTTTACACTAATAATCTAATCAAATCAAAATTAATTGACCACTCTCATTCCGTCCACTGTCCGGGCTTCATACTGGAGCTCAGCTCGACAGAATCTCTACTCCTATATAATAATAAAGACAATTGAATTGTTGCAAATTTAGTTACTAAATTAAGCTTTGCGAACGAGATTTTTTACAAATTATATTGTCCATATGTTAATTAAAATAAAGCTTTGAGTCTACCCGTACTCAAAGTTTGCAAATATCGTTAACACGTTAATTTTTGTATCATTCACTAAATAAGTATGCAATGATATGATTATCTTGTGAATTTGTTGAAAACTTATTTTCCATAAATTAATGACTAGTCATTCATGTCACAATTTTAGATTGCATTAATTTCCATATGCATTTCTTAATGGTAAGTATTAATTGAAATGTAGATCGTCAGCGTATAACATGGCCATAGAATGTAGTATAACATCTACAATATTATAAACAAAAACATGAAAAGAACAAGACCTGACAGTGTTCCGCCTTGTGGAACACCAGAAATAACATGATATTTCTTATGTAAACACTAGACAAATCTAACTGATAAATCATTTAGATAAATAACCTACAAATCATTTAATATAATTTTGACCAAGATCAATGGAGAGAGCTTTTGTAGAATAAATGATGGTTGACATGTATCAAAGGCATTTGTGAAATCGAAATACACATCAGATTTTTTTTGTCTGTAACAAGGATTTTATTCATTAAATTTAACACGCTTTTCTAGCATTTTCGTTCGTTAAAAACCTAGTTACAGTTTAAAAATTAAATTATACATGATTGCATTTTCATTTTCACAAAAATATAAAAATGGAGCATTAAAGGTTATATTGGTCGATAATAATAGGGCGTGATAGGCCTTTAAACTTTATGATCAATAGGGATGACAAAAACTGTTTTTTAAATATCCGGACTAATTCCAGAATAAAACTCTAGTGTTAAAAAAATGTACCAACACAGGTACCAATACGTTAGCACTCTTTGATTATGTGATTTGGTATATCATCACAACCAGTTGATTAAGTAGATTTCTATCTTCTTATCGCCCACAGAAACCAACTTCTTGTAATTGTGGTAATAGGCTAACAGAGGTTTTAAGAGGAATATCACTAATTTAATTTTCTTAACTTCAGGTTTAAAAAAAAATTGTAAAGCAATTTCCAACAAAAAATTGCCGTTCTTTTAAGATCAGTTATGTAGTTATTTTTGACTGATGCAAAATATTTCTTTGTAACCATTTCTCGTAGTTTTCAAGTAATTCTTAATATTGGCCAACAAGCATATTGGGTCCCATATTAAATCTACGTTTAATATTTTTCGTTGTGTAGAGAACCTATTGAACGATATCGACGTTTTAAGTTAATAAATGTTATGGAGGGGATCTTTTTTTTATAATGTTTCATTGATCCTTTGGCGAACCAAATTGGCTATTTAATATTATTATAGGTAGACAGGAAGGGTACGTACTAGCCAGTTGTGTGTTCTGAGATTGTAAGTAACGGACCATCGACATCAAGCATATTTTAAATAGGATCCCAGACAACAAAGACCATTGTATGATTAAAAAAAAGGCAATCTTATGGAATGTGCCAGTACGAGAAATTAATTTTAAAGTTTGCTAACAATTATTTTATTTAACAGGAACACTTAATTCGTTATTGATGTAAATTGTTATTATTAACTAGTACAACTTTTCGTTTTCAGTAAATACACAATTCAATTACATTACAGAATCATTTTAGTACATTTTTAACGTATTTATAGGAAGCACAGAAAAAAAAAATGCTTTGTACCGATATTTTCTGGGTTCAAGATACACACGCCCAATAAATTAAATTGTAATCCCATTATTCAATGCAGTCCTGCTGAGCTCAACTTATGAAAGAACTTAAAACACTATATTACAACATACACTTTACTGCAACATAAACTAATTCATGCCCAATAACACGAAACAAAGTTTTTTTTTTTAATACTTCGACGGCTTTGTATGGCAACTCGGAATTTAAAATTAAAAAACAATATTATGATCGTATATTTTCATTTTGTAAATAAACATGGCATTAACTTTAATAAATTAAATATATCTATAAATAAAAAATACATGCGACGGATTAAAAAAAAATTAGAAATACCTGCCTTTAGAGACACTCTTTATTTCCAAAATTGGCGACCATGAGACTTAAATAATTCTCGTGGCCCAGCCAACACATTGGTGCCTCCAAAAATTTCGCTAACTCTTGAGCCAACATTTTACAGCAACTTGGGAGAAAAACAGGCAAGGGGTGTAGAGGAGGGGGAGGAAAAGCAAATGCCGAGTTCATGTGGGTGTATGATACAAGAAATATCCTACCAGCATCTTGTGGAAAAAATAGTCTTTTTTTTTTTTTAGTGTGTGGATGTTTATAGGTCACACAAGACAAGAGACTTTGCAACGAGAATAAAAATAAAAAACCCACCAGTTTGGAATGTATAATAAATAAGGATAAAGGGAAGTATGCATCTAGGTGTTTCATTCCGCAGGCTCAGGACCAAGTCCTTGCCTGTTTCGCGACTTTGCCGGATTACGTAGCGTCGATTTAGTTTCCAACAGGAGTACCACACGTGTGGACGTGGAATGTACCTAGCATGGGAAGCCTTCATTTCACAGACGAGAGAGCCACACCAAGTTCCCCGAAGTTCATACTCGCTTTTTTATTTCCGTTCTCTCTCATTGTATAAACCGGCGTGGCATTAAATTTTGCGGTCGATTAGGATAGGTTAGCCACATTATAAATACTTCAAACATTGTGGATGGTTGGTTATATCAGGTAAGTATAGCTACATTAAAAATACTGTAAAATCATTTTATGGTTGCTTAGCAAATAACTTTTTAATATGTAGCTATTCAGGGCTAAGAAACCGTTTACATGATTTCACAGTATTTATAATGTAGCTAACCTAACCTCTTACAATGAACAAAAAAAACCGAAGATGGATTACAGAACGGGTTGAACCACAGATGGCCTTCACCGCTTTAAGTTCAACATCCTATTTTCCGTGCGATCAATGATTTTTAAAGTTAAAATTTCTTTGGGCGCGGTTAAGAGTAAAAGGTTTCAAGGGCGAAATTTAATGCCGTGCAAGTAGTTTATTGACACATAAAACACACATTAAAACGGTACCTGGAATGTGAGGCTACCCTTAATATAATGGGATAAGAAGGAAAATCCATTTTTCACTTTATTCGTGTGTGAACATCAAATCTGTGACAACTGAGTATATAATAGACGAATGTTTACATCTTGAACCTAAAATACACTTAACAGGAAAAAAATTATACTAATTAATACAATGTTTCTGACGCGAAAAGGACAGAATAGGTACTTAGCCAAACGTATAATATATAAGAGAGCACTATGCTATATACGTTTCTGGGCTGGTTTTCGTTCTCTTTGTGCGTCGATTCTTCCCCCGCCTAATATTATATATATATATATATATATATATATATATATATATATATATATATATATATATATATATATATATATATAACCGAGAAAGATATATGAATAAAAGACGAGTGTGCGCAGGCGCTTGATTCAGAAAAAAAAGATGTAGGATCCAATTCTTATCAGCTGTAAGTGCCTTGAATTTTATATTTGCTACCAGCGCGCTCACCTTCCTCCTTGTTCAACCAGCAGCGTAGAGAGCGCTGCTGAGACAGTCGCTGCATTTCCCGCGTGGTCAGCGCTACCTGTTATGAATTTCATATTTACTTCAGAGATTCGGCGTGTTCAAAATGGCAGAATTGTTTAAGAATCGGCGGCAACAAGTTTTTTCTTTATGGTTCAAGTGTTATTGTAAGTCAATCATTTTTTTATAGATCAATAATTGTTATCCTGAGCAGTTATTTTTGGAGTAATCATTTTGTTAATTGATGTTCAGTTTTTTAAAAATTGTCTTCTCTCTACCGTTTTACCCCTTAAGATATACTAAGGAGTCGAGGTGTCAATCGCCAAAGAAGTTTCACGTCTATCACGTATACCAGGTTACAAGCGCTCTTTCTTGGGGATAGTAAAATAAGACTTAAGTTATGTGCAAGATAAATTTTGCGACATGATTTGAAACACCCGAGGCAAGAATCTTTCAAGCCTGACCATTACTCCTGTGGAAGAGTTGTCGCGCAAGCCGCCGAAAAGATCCGACGGCAGTGTCGGCGGTGTTGGCGGTGTTGGCGGTGTTGGCGGTGTTGGCGGTGTTGGCGGTGTTGGCGGTGTTGGCGGTGTTGGCGGTGTTGGCGGTGTTGGCGGTGTTGACGCGCGTCACGGGATGATGGGGTCACGTCTCCAGATAAGCCCCGCCCACTCTGGTCCATCGCGCGCCGTGTATTGGTCGGGGCGGGCCCAGTTGCCGAACGGGCCAAGTCTGTAAAAGTCCGCCCGGGAAAGGACTACAACTGGCGAATTTTCGAGAGGGATGGAGAGAAATGGGAGGGGGGAAGAAAGAGGAAGTTGATGCGATAACCAACAGGGTCGCGTTCCTATTCCGGTCAGTAGTACGAATGGTGGAAGGGAGGAAGTTTTGGTGGAAAAAAAAAAAGGAGGGGTGCGAAGAAAAGGGGAGCGTTAAGGAACAATTCGACACACGCATGCAGCTGACGGAACTGCAACCCTTCCCCACCCCCCCTTTTTCCCCTTCCCCAGACACCAGGCATTTTCTCTTCCACTCTGCGGGCCCTCTGGTATTTCAGTCACATCGGAAATAAGAGCGGTCCAGCTCCAAGAGGCCTTAGGGAAAGGGAGGGGGATAGGTCGGTGGAATTGTGGAAGGGGGTAGGGTGGAAGGGGGGAAAGGCACGTGATCCGCTTACTAGAACAAATTTAACCCCCCCCCCCCGACTATGGAAACCACCTACGTTTCACTGACCCCCGACGAGGGAAACCACCTACGTTTCACTGACCCCCGACGATGGAAACCACCTACGTTTCACTGACCCCCGACGAGGGAAACCTACTACGTTTCACTGACCCCCGACGCTCGAGTAATCCATGTTATGCATCATTAAGTTTTGTTTTGCTACCGTATTAAGTACCAAATGTAGGTTGGGTAGTAAATAATACATTTAAAACATAAAAAAATATATATTTCTTGATTTTTCTCCCCCGGGAGATTAGGTGTAGGTTAACCCCTTAGACTTATGCTACTCTAAAATCGTTAACCTGAAATTTCGCGATGTGATTTTGTTTTTTATTATTTAAATTTTTTTGACGGGTTATGTGCGACTACTTACGTGCGGCGAACTTCGGATGTGTCCGGGAATGATCCGAGACTGATCGTGCGTCGGCGGAAAACAACTCTCGCCCCTGCGACGCACGCAGCGCGCAATACACGCTCTGCGGGTTGCCCACCTGGCAAGGGCGCATCATCTTGCTCACGGCGATTAGCTCTCACGTGCTGGAAATTCTAAAATTAATCCATTCCACACCATTCATAACAGTTTCCGCTTGCCATATGCATCATGCGGACAATCTTAATAGATTTTGGCATATTATTAAAACTGTTCAAATAAATACCCTCAGAATGGGCTATATCCCACATGCAAAGTTACTTCATATTTAAGTGCTACTAAAATTTTTAATAAATAAAAGTAATGTCAAATTAAACTAAAATTCGTACCTTAATCTAAATGAGAAATGTCAATGGAATGCTATTAAAACCTTGTATACAATATGCCTGTCGTAATATGTATTATATTTCTTTGACTAATTTAATGTCTACACTTAAAAAAAAACCTAACAGTAATAAACGCAATCTTTGTTTTAGGAACGCCGGTCAAAATTGAAGTTCAATAAAGATTAGCTTATTAATTAGAAAAAAGGTTCAGCACACACGTGAGTGTGAACACAGCTTATTAAACGCACACAATGAGCTTCAGATACACGGAATGCCAGTAGGACAAATTTGCAGTGAAATGTTCTTGCTATGAGCTTAAATATGTCTTGTTATTTTGCTATTAATCATTTTACACACTTTCCTCTTCAAATATTTTAAACAGTCAACGATTAAGTCGTAAGAAAATCAAGCAAGGTAATTCAAGACCATTTCATTGTAAAAAAATTTATAAAAAAAGTTTTTATATTAACAAAGGCTCTTTAATCCGGCTCGTTTGACATAACGGCCGCGGCAGACTAGCGATTTTTCATGATAAAATTTAACGGAGGTGCCACAGAATAAACACACAGTACAAGGGTATTTAAAAAGAAATTGGTTGTCTTTAAAGTCGGTTTACGGACGATAGTTTAACTTGACGTCATAACACATTGATAAAATGATTGCATACTTTATGAATAAAATTGAAACATTTTTATTTTAATAATAAAAGAATAAATACTTTAAATTATACTAGTAACCAGATTTTTAAAATGCAAGAATAATTTTATTAACCTTTATTGCCGAAATTTTTGTTGTAATACGCAATGAAAACCACATTAACTTTTCACTTCACTTTATAAACAGTCGAGTGGAAGAGAGAGATATGCGGCGCAAGCATACAATGAGCATAACGGGACACAGCGTAACGGAACAATGTGCGTAACGGGACACTTTTTCGTGCGTGCAGCCGGCGTTCATCGATTTATTAGACGTCACGTCAAAAATCGCCGAGAACGTCCATTTCTCATTTTTTTTAAGCGTTTGAAATGTTCTTGCACACAATGAAAAAAAAAATTTGTTATCAGCTTGCAGTATTCTCTCTACTTCCCGAAGCCTAAAGTATCTCCAGGGGACAAACGTTCTGGCGCACCAGAAAAAAAAGAACGCCTGCTCAAACGTAGCACTGATAACTTGCTAATTAACCACATGCGTCCCAATCGGAACGAGCAAGAGGGGAAGGCGTATGTTTACAGAGACCGCTAATGGACTGCGCGGTAAAGGGCATGCCCCCCCCCCCCCCTTTTTTTTTCCTCGTGCCGAAAAATTGTGTTCGTTAACAGAGCAGCGATGCAGTTGGAGTGTTTGTGAAGGTTCAATGCTATATTTACGACCAACTGTGCCAGCAACTTAAGTTCTTGCGGAATTTACGAATTTTGAACGATAAATTTTAAATATTTTCCACAAAACGATTTTTTTAAATGAGAAATTCTAGGCTGACACGGAGAATGAGTATTATTAAATTTGACTTACTTTATAGTTATAGGTATTTGTAAACACCAATTCTACAAAGCACAATTTTATGTACTGAAATATGTTTACTGACGACTTACTACAAAGACCACTGGACTAACCTTTTCCTATTAGCAGGTCGATGACTATTTTGGTTTGGAAATCTTGTGACTTGTACCAATTTTTACCGACAGTCAAAATTTGTTCTCTACGTTTCTTCAATAAGGCCCCGTATACCCGGACACACATGTGGGAGGCAGAGCTTAAGAAGAGAAAACGCGATTTGAAACTGCAAGATATCCCAGTGGGGCGTGTTATATAAAGGCATTTAAAAATGCTATGATCGCGAACGAGAAGTTATATTTACGTTCTTAAATGATTTTTTTTTTTTGGGGGGGGGGGGGGGAGCCATGAAAAAAACACTGTCCAGGTTCTTCAAACCACAAGAGGGACTTCTGCACCTTAATCTTCATTTCATGAACACCGCGCCAGTTCAAGGCCTTTCACTTAGAGGTGATACTGTGCTAGACGCACCAGAGGGCATCGCACTTATTACTCCTCACTAATAAAAACACCCCCTCTGACTAGACGGGATCCTTACTATCGTTTAGCCACGAGACAACTCATGGAAACAACGTACATACAATATAGTTTCTCCTGGGTAAAATGACATTTAGTTTCAAAACTAGAATTATATTCACGTCTGTAAAAGGCCAGTGTGCAGTTCACGTACGAGTGTAGTTACTGAATATTGCGTGTGACCCATTTAACCAAAATCTTAATGCTTTTTGTAGATGAAAATCTAGTACAACATTCAGCACATTGATTATTAAATGCAATCTCTCATAAGAAATGTCTGCCAAATGGGTGCGAGATTAAATTATATTTTAACAGTCAATTTATTTAATAAGTTATAGCATATATGCAAGCGCTGTAATAATTGTCATTAAGGAATAATAAATATACCCCTATAAGTTAGCAGAACATTTTGCAATTACAAGAATTATCTTTCCTGTTGGAATTCGATTCTCTGAAACCAAACTGGCCAAATATAGGCAGCACAAGACAATATGCCCATGAAGGAATGTCCCAGTTATCCATCTTAATAGTATCAACTGTGCGTCGTAGTGCGTCGTAGTGCGTCGTAGTGCGTCGTAGTGCGTCGTAGTGCGTCGTAGTGCGTCGTAGTGCGTCGTAGTGCGTCGTAGTGCGTCGTAGTGCGTCGTAGTGCGTCGTAGTGCGTCGTAGTGCGTCGTAGTGCGTCGTAGTGCGTCGTAGTGCGTCGTAGTGCGTCGGTCAAGGTCACAAAGAGTAAATTAGTTACAGATAAGCGCATGCGCGAGTACTGCTTATTTTTCTCGCTTGCAGCGCCACCTACGCTAAACGGCGTCTCCTGAGCGTAAAGTCTTTTTTTTTACGTGACAACGTCTAATAAATCGATGAACGCCGGCTGCACGCACAAAAAAGGATGACTGTCCCGTTACGCTGTGTCCTGTTACGCTCATTTTACGCTTGCGCCGCGTCTATCTCTCTTCCACTCGATTGGAACAACCATCGATTTGACTTTTTCGAAGCACATTAAACTTGAAATACTCCCATTCGTTTCCTACTTTTCCTATCATCGTCCTATCCTTAACAGAATAACACAGATTGGAAGAAGTTAAATAGCAAACATGTATAAAAGTTGTAGTTAAAATAATCTGCTCGTTAAAGTAATAAACACATTCAAATTAATGAGTGCAAATAAAAGTAAAGTTATCAATTTAATTGTAATTTCATTTCACTCCTTTGTATCCATACAAAATAGTGATAATTCAATAAAAATGATTAAATTTAATTCATATTAGTATGCAATCATTTCAGCAATGTTGTGTTATGACGTCACGTTAAAACTATCGTCCGTAAAACGACTTTACAGACAACCAATTTTTTTTGTTATCTGCAATTTGCTAGGAGTGAATATTTTCTTTCAGTTCAACGTGCGTTTAGTTTAAAGTTTAATTGTAATCCATGTGGCAAAAACATCCGCCGATGGCATAGACAACTCGAAACGACCGGATGGGTTTGTAAAAGAAAAAGTATACGGGACGACCAAAAGTGTCTTTACAGAATGTTAACCGTGTCAAGAGCATCTTACTTGTTGTGTTTGGAAAGCAAGTATCTTAACTTCATTTGCCAATATACGACCATTGTGAAAGGTTCTGAGAACACGTTTACACATGCATTCATACCGGTAAAAGTTGCTACGTGCTTTAAAGCCAGATGGCTACGGTGTACTTTGTACGCTCTTCACGTGTGAGCGGGATGATCATGTGTTCAGCGATGAGTCGACATTTCATCTAAGTGAGAAGGTAAATCAATACCCATAATTAGGGACAGATATTTTTCGCGAATGAATCTGAACGATTATTAGACTGCAACAAGGTACACCCGCACCAGCGGTTTCTTCCTTGAGATTGGCGGCCGTCTGCGAAATAAGTCGTTGCCTTGTTTGACCGAGCCACTCAGGACGCGTTTGCTTCCCCACTGAATTACTGTAATTGGTGTTTTAACAATCGACATGCGCCTGGAAGAAATTCACCCAATCACGAAACACAGACGATGCTACAGTGTTAACTTTTGCTATATAGTCACGGAATCTTTTCGCGAAATATGCATGGCCCTACCCATAATGTTGGTATCCGGGAGTCAGAACAGCCTCGTGACCTTTTAGAACATTAAAGATGATTGCCAAAATCAAACTTCATCGACGCTACGTCCCGACGTCAAGAGTAGGTACGGACCATTGTTTCACTGAAGCGACCGTAATAGGGTTGGCTTATCTGGATATGTTGAAAAGAATGGCTCTCTCCCCAATAAGAGGGTGAACCTGTTAAGTTTGACTCCTCCCCATTGGAATCTCTACGTACGAGAGTGGTTGAACGTCGAAGTCCTTGACCGTTGGATTCTTCGTAATGGTCGAGACGACATAGTAGTTCTTTATCGCTGGCCTACAAGTTGACTTGACATAACGCCATGCTATACCTATATATATATATATATATATATATATATATATATATATATATATATATATATATATATATATTCCTTTTTGGAGATTCATAAAAGATTTCGTACGTTCCGCCGCTACCCAATGATCTGCCAGACAGAACTGAAAAGGCTATTGCTTCCATTACGACGAACTTGTTAACCAAACTGAGGGAAAAAAAAATTGACTTCAGGTATAACTAAAGGTGCACATATTTAACATTCGTAAGTAAAGCTAAGTTAGTTTACCTTCAATTTTGTGTTTGATTTGTTGTAAATAGTCTAAGTAAAACCGTTATAACATACCATTGAAACGGATACATACCTTTTGTGGACACTAGGTATTACGAAGCAAAAATAATTTAGGATGCTACCACCTTTGTTTGGAAAAAAAAGTTAGATTTTTTTTTGGTTCCTTGTCCCAGAGCCCTGAAACTTCTGGGATTAAAAAAGGTGGCATAAAACCCGCCGGCAGAGTTGCACGCGCCGCGAGATAAGCCCTGGGAATTTACGCCTGGCGGGCGCCCGGGCAAGAAGTTCGCCCGGCCGAGGATGGCATTCAGAGGCCGCCAGGGAGATTAGGCAGGATGGGGGCCCCGGCTCCCGTAAGGGGAGGTGTAGTAGGGGGGGAGGAGTTAGGTAGCGCCTCCTCGCTCGCCCGAATAAACGCGCGGGGTCGGCTATTTCGTCTTCCCCCCCCCCCCCCTCCAAAAACCTCCTTCAATTTTTATTTTTTTTTTTTGCGACGAACGCGGCGGGAAAAGGGGTCGCGGCAAAGGTCCGCAATATGTGAACAGGCGCGGACCGGAGAAGAGGAGAGAAGAGGGGGGGGGGGGGGGAGGTCGGAGGGAAAATACGGGGCAGAACCGCAGGGCATGAAAATTCATGAGCCTAAATGATGCAGCTACCGACTTTCCCCCCCTCCACCCGGACAGGACGGAGCTGCGTCGCGGAACTTTAGCGTCCCTCCAGGATGGTGCTGGTTGGTGGGGATGCTAGGGCCGGGTGGGTTAGGGGCTGTGTGGGGGGGAGGGGAGGGGAGTAGAGTTGATTTGTCTGTAGCTCACGTAGCGGGAGAGCCCCGGGGGTACAGAGTCACTCCTAAGAACCCAAGGGCACGAAGCAGCAGTCCCTGGCCTGAAAGTGGCCACAGGAGTATTGCGTTACTACGCCAAAAAAGACCCTTCACCGTAAATTTCTTCTTTTGTTACATCCCCAGAATTCGGGTTCACCATAAAAACCTTACAGTTTGTTTACTTCTAATAGAATACTTATACATAAATTTCAGAACTTCTTTCGGGCAAACATGAAACTTTTCCAACTTGCATCCGCGAGAAACCGAATTCGAATCCCAGTCAAAACTACCCTTTTTATTTTTCTCGGCGATATCATGCTTTTCCCGGAATAAACCCCCCGTAGATTCAAGTTTCAACCCGGGCTTAAAAGTCACGTCGAACGCAACGTCATTAGAGACGGTTAACACAAACGTCACAGACCAGGTACACTGCGGCCGGTGGTAGCAAATGAGCCGTGCCAGCATTTTTGCATGCGGGCGATTTCCAAAAGGAAACCTCGGGGACAAACAGAAATGTTAGGAGCGGTGTTTGAACTAGGTTCCTCTGCGACGCGAGTTGAGATTCTTCACCACCGGATCATCCCACCGTCGCATCTGGTGAAAGCCGGAACGGTATAGCTAGAGACCGGACAAATTCGCGGATTCATTTCGCGGTAGGCTAGACTCCAAAATCGTTCACCTTCATTCTGAGTCAGTGATTGGACCACCGTTTACCTGAAGGTCTCCAAGCCAGTGAAAAACCTTCAACAAAAGAAGAATCAAATAACAAGCATCCCAGAAAACGCTTTTCACGAGTCATTATCCAATGAGCAGGTGCAATTTGTCCTAGTACATAGAGGATCGTGGAGTCTTATCCTAGAGGTCATTGAAACCGCGAATTTTTCTCTAGGTATAGCACTAAAGGCCACCTTTCCCTCTAATTACCCTGACTGTTTTAGAAATCAAAGTCTCTAACAAACCTAGTTTACCGCTGGAAGGAAAACCATTATGCCTTTTACTTTCCTTCAAAACGCTTACAACAGATGTCTTTGAGCTTGGGGCTTGCACCCGGTGACTTGCATACGAACGTCAATAGCGCAAAATCATGAAATTAAAAAATGAAATAGAGGTACCAATAAAACCAAACAATTAATACCCAAACTTTTCGTCAGGCCTAATTTTTCCACTGCCAAATAATTTAATATTTATAGAGAAAAATTTTCATTTTTTGCATTACTTCCTAATATTGTCATAGTCATATTGTACTTGCAAATTCCGATGTTTCAAGAAAAGTTTACACAGTAAAAAGATTCCTGGGAACTACCACCAAAGCGATGCCCTCGGGATGTGATTTAAGAATCAAGACGAAGATCAACCTCACTTAGCATCAAAAAATACAATGCCCAACATAAATACTGAACCCAAAATATAGAATTTATTGAGAGTTTATGAGAAAGCAAGACCGCCATTGAGGAAATATTTCTTTTAGTGTCTAACCTAATATATTTCTCAGACTTATAGATATTTAAAATTTTCCAAATTTTTCTACGACGGCAAAAATGTTTCTGCGACACCAAATAAAATTTGCGGTACGAAAATCGGCCCATCGTTTACAACCACTGACTTCACCGACTCAATATAAACATCAGAATCAAGAGTATATCCTGGTCTATATACCAAACAATTGTCTGCATTCCCCGTCGCTTCTCGCGAGGCGGACGGCTAAGGCTCGCTCGAGCGCAAATTTCGGGCCTCGTTCGGGGGCTCGTTTCGTCCCACTGGCTCATTTCTCTCTGCCACCTTTTGCCTCATGCGATACCTACGACACTTTTCTTTTCTCCAAAATAACCTGTTTACGCTTGGGCATTTTCGATTAATGGCCCGAAAACAAAAGTTAAGTTACTTTATAGTTATTCCACTCAACTAGCGCTTTTCAGTGCTCACCCAGGAGCAACTTTATAAGTTTAAAATCACGCAAATCGGTCTATTACTGTCGCAGTCTAGCTCTCACCGACTGCAGTTCAACGCTCCACACCAACGCTCATTACGTCATCACTGCAAACGTTAACCGGATGAGTCATACGTAACAACCACGAGAAACAATTATGCTGTAGTAAAGATATATTTACTTCAACTCTGTAGGTTTCATAGTTTACGAGTTTTAAGCCGTGTCTAATCCTCAGCCGAAGTGACACCCAACCCTAGATTTAAAGGCATTCTTATTACTGTCCAAAATTAAAGTGAAAATTTAAAAAAATTTTTCAGTACTTTTTAAATGTTTGAACTAAGCAAATTAACCTATAGTGTTACGTGTGAACAACCACGCCCCCCCCCCCCTCCTCAAATCAGAATTAACTAACAACATTTTGCGCTTGATATTTCACACACCCAGCCCTAACTTTTACTTTAAAAAGCGGATAGTTAGGACGTTTGACTAGAGGTCAGTAAATAGTAGGTTTCCCTTAATGGATTACAATTCTCTGTTCTTGATACTTCCTACAGTAAAAGGCAGACAGGTTGTCACCATCTTAGATTTTTAATCAACTCTTTCCCCTAGCTCAAATTAAGAGCATAACAATTTAACCTGTTATAAAACACTACTGAGACTCTTCTTAAAAAAAAGAATGTCATATTTGACTAAGGTTGCGTTGTCAAATCTGTAAAAAAATATTTTAAGGTTACGAGAATAGGTGATTTAATCTGCACCTGTAGAAATAATGATGTAGTGGATTATGTAAAATATTGCAAGCTTTATTTTTTTCACATTCATCAGGGCACTAATGCATTAAAGTATCCGATTCATCAGACGTTTAGAAATTTTAACTGTAGGTAACCAAAAGTTTCCACTTATTTTCACTGGTGTCGATAACCCTCGCGAGTAGATTGTGTATCAGAATTCTAGTCTTTACAAAAAAAATATTCTACCCGACGTTTTAGCGAGAACGCTTTCGAAAAGTTCCGAAAAGTTCTGTAATGTTTTCGACGTGAAAAAAAAAATTACCAACACTTTTTTTAATATTTGTTCCAAAGAGAAAAAAATGTAGCTTTTTAAAGACACGGAAGTTAAAGTCTTAAGTTTCCGCCAGAGCTCAAGAAGAAATCCAATTGGCCCACATCAACGCGAACGAAGATGTATTGGGTTAACCGCGCACCTCTCTTGAAAGATCCAACTGCAGACAATACCGACAATAATAACAACAAAGAAGAGGCTTTTATTTTCTCCCGCAGTGGAACAAACTTAATAACGAAAAAATTCCTCTTTTCCGCGCGAAACCAAGGGAACTTCCCGCGTAGAGTCGGTCCCCCGTAGCACGATCATGCCGTCAGGAGAGAACAAGGGAACGAAACGTCGAGACACTCTCTGATAACGAAGTTACGCCCCGTTTCTGGGAATTAATACGTGGAAAGACTGCCTCCGGGGTTGGTAGACAGGGGGCGGGGGTGGGGGGGAAAGGCGCTTCGAGTCGAAAACAAGGAGGTCGAGAAAGCAACTCCCCTCCACGGAGAATCACGTTTCATCTGCGGGGAAATTAAATCCACCGTGTCTTGACAATGGAGGGGAGTCGACAGTTGAAGAAGTGGCCCGGGGAGGGGGGGGGGGGAGGAGAGACTCCTGGGGGAGGTTGAGGCTGAAGAGGTCTGGGAGGCGCCACGAGCCAGGGTTGCCAGGGGCGACATCATCTGAAAATGTTACAAGAAGCTCCGCACCAACACGAACCGCTGAACAGCGCACAAAGCTCCCTCCCAGCACATGCTGCACGAATCCGGCCAGGATAATATTACGAACATCTGCTTTGCAATACTTTAGGGTAGTGTGTTCCTAAGCATGTGATGAAAGTTATTGACCGTACGATAAAATTACCATAAAAATATTGTACGTTTAGCCTACTACAAATTTAAATTTCCTGAACATACGTAGGAGAAATCATGAATTCATAGTATTAATAGGGACTATTTTTGTGTGCTTTTGATAAAGATAAATTAAGGGTGGAGACGTTTTTACGAAATGATTATTTTTAAATAATTTTTTTAGAGGTCAAACGACTACAAATCCATAATATATATTACATTAAGGCTTAGGCCAGTTCTAAAACACGCGATTTTACACTGCACATCATTCCAAACTTTCATGCTTACTTTAAACTTGGTGCAACTTTTCTGGTCAGTATAGCAAAATTACCAGAGGGTTAAAAATTAGCTAAAAACTTACGTGCCATCAAAATTCCAATTTCCCACACCAAGCACGCACTAATGGAACAGTTGCGTGTTTAGGTGAAACGAACATATTTTTACACAGAATTTTAAGCAAGTTTGATAAATTTTAGTCTTTTAAGAATTTAAAGTTTCATACATTCTGTTTAAACGTGGATAAATAAGGATACGGGCAATATTTTTGGAGTTTCCGAAATTGCTTTAAATGCCTTCTAGGTTTGAAATAAAATAAAATTTAAATAAACCTAATGCACAAAATACACTTAGCATTTTACAAATGTGTATCCAAAGTTACAATACATGGTGGGAAAAAAGATATGTAGGTATAAATGAGTTTAGATATTACATGAATTTTTTTTAAAAAAGGTACAGAATTAAAAAATAAAAAAGAGCTTCACACATCATTTAACTCCTAGCGGTCAGCTTTCAACTTCTAGTCATAGCTAGTGGGTTCGCAATATTCAGGGAGTTAAAATCTTTTATATATGACACTCGTTTTAAACAGTTAAATTTACTGCGAACAAAAGAGGCGTGAGAGACAGAAATCGGGGGGGGGGGGGGGGGGGGGGGGGGGAGACTTACATTGTGTCGGAACACAAGTAGATTCTCGCCCGTGAATCCGGAACGATCAAGAGCCGGCGCCCCAATCATCCAGGACTTAAACACGGAGGAGCGACTCGATTAAGTCCGCGTCACCAGACGGGTCCTCTAGTTCCGAACTCTCTCTCTCTGTCTCTCTGTCTCTCTCTGTACGTGACGTCAGGGTGAAGTAGGTTTGGAAGGGTCGAGATGGGGAGGGAGGAAGATAAGAGAAGGGACAGAGTTAACTCCCCGCTGTGACGACCTGGCGATGGCGCGGCGAGACGGCGACTTGCCGTCGGCGGTAATTGCACGGGCGCCCCATCAGCTTCTGTAATGAGGACGACGAGGACGAGGCGGCAGACGCTCGACCGCGCGACCCTAGTCGACGACGCGCGCGCGCGCGCGCGCGCGCGCGATAGATCGATCGATCAGTAGGTCGAGCGCGCCGAAAACCTTATCGAACCCGCGCAAAAGCAGAAAGGGTTTTCGGGAAACACGCAAGAAACGCGCAAGTTTTCAAATACCCTTTCATGAATTACGCCAAGACACAACAACGCAACTTCTTGCGTTTCCGCCTTCCATATTTGAAGTTAAGTCTTCTGAAAACTTTTTAAAATTACAGAATTTATGCCCATAGCAGCCACTTTTTTTTCCTCTTCATTATATACATATCGCGTTGTAACTTAAACTAACATTGTAAAAAATAGAACACTTTTTAAAACCAAAATAGCAATATATTTTCTCATGATAAACATGAATTATAAACAAAACCAGGAAATAAATTTGATTTCTAGTTTTTTTTTATAATTTCAAGTTGGATTGGTGACGTCTTGTGACTTCCGTGCTTTATAAAGAACCTTTTTTTTTTTTTAAATTTGGTTTCGTTTCTTGAGTAATTTATAGACCCTGCTTTAACATGCAGCATATTAATTCTGAGCTACATTAAGTTGAACGTACTTTAAATTAAGTAATGTGTGCACACTGTCAATTACATTACTTTTTTTTTACATTCTTTAAAACGTACTTGTGTGTAGCCCCTCAAATTTTTGTTTTTAAAGTAAACTTCGATAAATGCTTGACAAATTCAAGAGACATATTAAATCATTTAACATTGGCAATTATTTCGCTGTAAGAAGACTACGAGGAATCCATGTCAACAATTCACACTAAAGCGAGTAGACATGTCAAATCTACCCCACAATCTCCAAAAAAATTACTAACTTAAAAAAAAACCTAATAATTTTTTTTTAAAACAAGAGGTGGCTAGCGTGTAATTTACTATAATTGGGCTCGATTGTACGCAATGCACCTACGACTAATTAGGGCCAGTGGTAAAAAAAGATCGGGACGAATGTATGCTCTGCTCCCGTAACGTATAATAATTCGACGCAAAAAAAAAGCCGTCTGGCAATAAACAACCGGAGTTCCCCGAAAAATGGCAGTCAGCTGCGCTTGCACAGGAATCAGAAACAAAGTACAGTTGCAAGGGAAAAGGGGTGGGGTAGGGTGAGGTTTACTGTTTATTGCTAAAATCTCGCTGTACGCATTTCCCCCCCCCCCCCTTTTCAGTTTCAACCTTTTCCAAACCCCACTTTTTTTTTGCCGCACACGCGCACAGAGTTTTGAAACGTGCAAATAATTTGACGGAAAATTTATACAACTACGGTCGTCCCATTTCCATTGGTTGCACGAGAGAATTCCTTTTTTTTTTCCCCCGTATTCCTTTCACCCATTTCACCCCCTCCCCCCCTTTCCCACGTCCTTGAACCAAAACACACAAATATAAGGTAAAATGTTTTGAAATTTCAGAAAAATAAGCTTCTCTTTCGCAGTTTTTTTTTGTTTTTCCGGGTTTTGTCGTTTCAGAAGTCTGCAAAAAATTACCATTTCTTAGGCGCACAGCGGTTTTTTATTTTCAGTTGCAAGGTTAAAACTGCGAGTAAGCTAAAAATAATAGTATGTGTGGTGTGTTTTGAAAAGAGTTTATATATAATAACTGTGCTTTAGAAAAGCAGCGAAAAGCAAATTTCCATTTTATTTTTGAGGCTTATTTCCCAAGTTAAATATATAGCTATAGAAACACGTTTCCATATGTTGATTTGTTTTCATTTTTTTTATGCAATTAATTTTATTAAAGTTTTTTTTTAAATTTTAAATCTATACCTTTCTTGCATTTGTTCAGTCACAAATATTTTCAACATAGTCTTAAGTACAACTAGTCAACCCATGCGTAATTAAGCAGTGCACACCAAATCGTTTTGTGTGGCATTCCATTCTTTAAAAATTTAAGAGAAATGACATTTTGAAGAATAGAAAAAAGTAAACGGGTGTTGGTACAAAAGTAGATATGTAATTGAACACTTCTGTAAAAAAAAAAAAGTTAAACAGCTATTTGTACTGAAGTATTATATTCAAACATAACAATATACGCGTTTACAAAACCTCTAAATAAATTAAATGGAAGTTGCAAGTTCCTCAATGTTAATGAACCTGCATTGTGAAAAAAATAATCTATTCAAGTATTGAGTATTGTGACTAACTGATGCTATGAGAATTAAATGTAAGAGGTTATGTTTGTGATAAAATATATCAACAGTAATTTAAAAAGTGCTTATAAGAAAAGTCTGACGTGCCAGAGATTTTGGTTAAGTGGTTGTTTTGGTGGAATTTTTTGGATAAGTTAAAAGGATGCTCTAAGATTTCTTTATTATGAGTTCTGTTTATTATGACTGAAGTGCAATTAAAAAAAATGTAAACGCTGATGTTTCAAGTGGATATCCGATTCGATATCTATCGAAAAATCGACGCACCATAATTAAAGGACCTCTTCTTAGATGATTTTAAATCTTAAATTTAAGAGAAGCGGTACATTTTTAGATTGTGGTTATATTTTTCCTCATTAGCAGACAAAATTGGCTTTAAAATTAGGGGAAAATCATGTAATTTGATAAAGGAATTATAAGGAAGATCTCGCGGTCAGACAGAAAAAAAGCATGGAGAAATAATATATATGTTGAAAATGTATGACAGTAAATCAATTGCAAGGAAAGAATCTTATGTTTTTAAAATTCTCTCTTTAAACAGTAATGACGGGAAAAAAACCGCATGTGAGACGAAGCCTTAACGTATCTAATTAATACTTTTATTAATTCTAATGAGCCGCAGTGGTCAAGTGATACGCTCACTTGAATTTCAAACGAGGTGATACACGAGTTCGATTACCGGCTGAGTCTTAACTTTTGTGTGTGTCAGAAATGTAAAAACGTAACGGACGTTGCCATGCACAACTTTGGTTCTCTCAAGACTCCTGCTTCCGTCGCCAACTGCGCTGAAGGCAGGCCTAGGGTGCGGAAACCCACGTGAGATCCGCGTGAAGAAATGCAAGTTAAAATTTCGTGTTGTTTCGTATTTTACGATCACAGGCAGAGTCCCGAAGAGACTCGCGAAGATGACATAGAAAAGAAAAATCCGAGCGAGCCGTAGCGCCGACATCGACCGCGCTCTCCGCACCGCAGAGAGAAGCGATTGGCCGCGCGCCTTCTTCCGACCGCCCCCCGCCGACATCCAATCACATCCCCGCTGGCGGAGAAGGGAGAGAGAGAGAGAGAGAGAGAGAAGGAAAGGGGGTTACAAACTGCGGAGGTCGCGCACTATATCAGACCGCACGGCGCAACAAGCCGGCAGCATACCCACCCCTCCGCCAGGGGCGCAAGTGCGGGGATTGCTCCCGCGGCCAGAGGGCGTAAATGCAGCCCGGCCGCGAGAGGCCGCTTCAGTTACGCTCTTCCCGAAACTCTCCGGGCTACCGGGGGGAGGGGGTAGAGAACAACACTCCCATCCTAACACATCCCAGCTCTTTCGTTACGCCAGACCTGCCGTAGAGCGGGAGGCTAGAGGATACACACGGAAGCCAACACCATAAAGATTAATCTTCGTACGGGAAAGGAAAAAAAAAAGCACTAACATAGATCTGGATGTCCATAAAGTGTCACAGACTAGAAACAGTAAATTAAAAAAATATATATTACTACAGTACTTGCCAGTGATGTGTAACATTTATGTTATCGTGCCACGAAAATTTCTATCTATGACTTGGCATTATTTTACAGAATTCTGTGTTAAATTTATTGTCACACAGTGTTTTCAAATAAATTTCTTGTGGCGAATCTCATAGTTTCCGCACCCACCGCTAGAATTCGTTCCGGAGCAGCTACGTCAACTATTGAATCATTCGATTTTGCAGAAATAATTTTTTCAGTATATAATAAAACAGTTCCAATAAAATCGAAAAATAACTTTGAGAAATAAAATCCTGACACCCGTAGTTGGACCTGATTTCAATACTTAATTTCATTAAATACTGTCCATCTTGGTAAAATTCAATAAACAGTTAACACTAAGATTCCCTTTGCCATTGTGAACTTTAGTTCGCACGCGCCGTTCCTGACAGATGGCCGGACCGTTATTGTTACACATTTCCGTTCCTAGACCTCCGTCGTATTCACTAAATTACTCCTACCTAATGCAGTATACCGAGAGCCAATATGTCACACATTCAAAAATCATACGAAGCTTTGGAATAATAAATTGGCAAATTCTCAGGGTGGTTTTTCAGACTTTTTCTGGCTGGTCTCATCAGAGAAAGACTGTTCTAGATCAACTCTTCCTTACGAGGTGAATAGTGATTAGACAGCTTGCGCACACATGAGCTGACGAGACAATAGAAAGAAAAGGAGGGTGGCAAGAGGTAAATCATAATCTCACAAAAAACCGTCCCAAGATCAAGCGCTTTCGGTCAATGCAGTGAAGTGAACATAAGAGCACCAACATGTACCTTCGAAGCGGGTTCATTAAAAGTCTGTAACGATAGTTACTCTGCGTTTGTGATCACAAAATTTATCGCGTGATATATGAAAGAAACTTGTCTGCGAGCAAGTTGCGTTTCAACGCCATCAGAGGATATTTAGTACGTATCTGCAGGCCCCTATGAATTTATTTAAAAATGACAAATTTAATTATTATAGATATTTTTTCTAACTGTCTTTTGTCATGTGTTTGCGTTTGTGTTGTCCCATTTTATTGTTGTGTTATTGTGTTGTGTGTTAGTTATTTTTTTGTAATATTTGTTATGTGCCAACCTGTTAAAGGCTCTGACTGTTGGTAGGCACTCAAATAATTATAATAAATTATATAAAATAAATAGAAATAAGAAAATTATAATGCAAGAGACCTACCAGAATAATTTTTAAGTCCTGCAATATTCAAACTGAAGTAACCAACACGCCCCGTGAAGACGAACCCGGACCACGCTATTTGCTCAGGTACGACGGTAGCGGATGCTGTAAACCTTGCGTTCGTATCTACGGCTTGCGCGTGACTGCGGATATACCGCAGTATTTTATTTTTTCGTAAAATCAACAGAAATTCATGAAAAGTTAAACATATTTGTAAATTTGTATAGTTACATGAAAACAACTGTATCACTACAAAATAAAGCAAGCAGTAAAAATGGGTTCGGATTCTTTCCCTTGTCCCGGTACCTCCAATAGTTGAAAAGTTATTTGTAAACAGTTTCCTGAATAGCTTTCTAGTATTAACTGCGCGCATTGTCAGCTATACTAAAACCCAACGAGGTCAAATTGTTGGATATTAGAGTATCTTTTCCGTGTTTTTTTAAAAATATATTCCTTGAATAATGACATACGAAATTATACGCCCATTTTCGTAAGAAATAATCAGTAATATCTCTAGAAACGTATATCATATATGCAAAATTAACCATAGCCATGTATTGAATAAAACTACAATTTCTTTCTTGTATTACCAACTATTTCTCGACAACTGGTTTACAAAGGAATCTTTTGTAAAATCAGATTTTTTTTCTGGCCACGTCTGCATGATTACATGGTTACCGAGTGAAGCAAATTTATTTTTTTCAGCTCATAACCTGCGCCATGTTTGTTACGACGCCCGAACCTTTACCTGAAGGGTATGTATGCTGTAAAAGTTTTGTAACGTTAGAAATAAATTGGGAACACCGGTTGCCAAACAATTTTTTTGTATGAGATAAAAATGCTACATATACTTCAGAATATTTATGGCGAAGATAAAAATATTATTTAAAAGTTCTTGTATGGTTTCAGTAACTCATCACTTAAAAACTGTCAAACGGAAGACATGATTCTGAGTTAACTGTTTAGCCCACCGGTAGTTTGCGAGATCTGAAGAAAATGTTTTGTAATGTCGCAAGTCACACTAGGGTCGCTTCTAGGATGCACTCTCCTGAAAAATGTCGATAAAAATAATTTTGACTTAATTATTTGTTCTTGTCGTATTTACTGGAATATTTTAAAAGTTTCCCAGAAAAATATACCATCAAACTTTTAAATTTTCATTTGCTCGGTACGTACACGTCACGAAAATTGAAATTACATGATACGAGGAATATTTTACCGCTTGGTGATAACTATACCAAGTCTAGAGAGGTAGCAGTTACACGCTAAATTTCAACGGTAAAAACCGCAACAAATTATAATACAGCTGTCTGGATCGGTTCTTAAGATCAAGTGCCATCTATCGGCTCTCTGACAATGGCATGAGAACTTGCATATGTTCTGCATTAATAAAAAATATATGACCTACTGTTCTTGCAACTGTATCGAAGAAAATGTATACAATAAAATTTTAAATATTCATGTTCCAATTACAAAATTTGCATTGTGGAAAACATGATTTGTTTCAGGGAGGTGACTAACGACGGAGGTTCTAATTCATCTGACGCGATGTTTCGGGAGTGACAATATGGCGATGACGAGGTGGAAAATAAAAAGGCGGACTGACTACGTCACAGCAGGGGTCTCCTGACAATTCCTCGCCCCCCCCCCCCCCCCCCCCCCCCCCCCGGGAGTTCACAAAAGCCGTGTATCCTGGCGGGGGACATGGATCTTCATCATGACGGATTGGGGGGTGTCCATTTGAGGGGAGAAGGGAGGGCGGGAAACAAAAGCGCAGCGGTTGGGAACGACAAGGGACTGCAAGTGCAATGTGCGCGGCGCAGTTTGTTTCCATCGGGCGCGACGCGGACGGAAAACACGCGGCAAGGGTCCCCCCCAGGGGCGAAACGTCAGCGCCGTTGAATGTTTCACGGGTACATTTGGACTCCCAATGTTGGTGTGCGTGTGTGTTTGCGCAACGCGGTCCATCGACGGCCCCATTCTCCCGCGTTCAAAAAAAAACACAACACGCGCGGCCAGTTGCACGGCAAACACCCGGGTCTGACCACTGCCTACCCCCGCCCCTCACCCGCACGCACGCGACTGCGGCACTACAGCCCGGCGATTGGCAAACAAAGAGGTCCCAATTTGACGGGCAAACAACAACGGCCAGGTACGACCCCGACTGCTCCGAACGCGCGCGGCGGCGAAACAAACGGGAGAGTTCGTTCGGGTTCGCGAGCCGCACGCAGCCAAATGAAGATGAACACCAACCTTACCAAAACGCCAATGATCATCGCGCATGAAATTAATTTACGGCTTCTTTTTATCAGCAAGAGTTTTCATGTTAAAAAATATCCCTGTATTAGAGACCGGCAAAAATTTGCGGATTTCGCGATACGCTAAAATTCAAATACATATACCTTTAAGCTGCTTTTGTTATTGGTTCACTGTTCATCTGGACGACTCTGGGCCAATGGGAAATTCTCAACCAAAGTAGTATCGTATCACAAGCAAACTAGTTGAGACGACTGAAGTCAGAAGCCAATGAACAGGTGTTATTTTCCCGAGTATACTGAGGACTATGTAGTCTATCCTGAAGGTCATCGAAACCGAATTTTTCCCGTCCCTATCCTGTATAACAAAACGACAAAACCGAAAAATGCTTGGAAAAACAATTACTAAACGCGGGTTTTGGACTTTATTTTAGACAAAGGAATTTTATTGAAATACTGCCCACATTGTTAAAAATTGTAAAAAAAAAAAACGTTATTAGAGACTTTCAGAACTTTGGTTCACACCAACCGCCACAGATGGCAGCACCGTGGTTACAAGTTTCCATTCTTTTCACGAAATCACACCCACAAAATGCCGTATTGTCGAAAGCTAAAATGTCACATCAAAAACAGGCACCGATCGGATATATCCAGCAGTATTCTAAATGGACTATTTTTCTTTCTGAATATCTGCACACCGCATGTGTGCCTAGGTAGGCGGAGCCTTTGAGGGTCAAACGATGATAAAAAAACATTTTATTTTTGTATAGCAATGCATCACTATCGAGATAATGACAGTGCTGCATAAATTAAGTGAGGGAATAATGAACACGTTGCTAAACCCACAGAATTGGTGGATCGTTAAGTTAAGCGGAGAAGTGTCTAAATCACGATAAAGCTTCCCGCGTGCTAATTAACCGCGAAGTCTGCTCTTCGCTAAGTAGTTCGGCAAGGGAAGCAATCACGTGTGAAGGTTCGGGGGCAGGAGGGGGAGGGTGGGATGAAAACAGTGTAACCCAGCCTCGGTTAAGACCCGGCTGCAAACAGAGAGAGAGAGAGAACGAGGCAGGTCTTCTACACAGAGGCCGAGAGCGAACGGCGCAAAGGAAGATCAAGTCACTCCCGGACTTAATGAAATTCTCCGGCTGGAATATTTCATATCCGGTACCTACGGATGTTGGGAGCCGATGAACTGCATATTCATGCAGCGATGCCCCGCTGAATATTCCGAAATGGGACTTCGGGAGCGGCAAAAGACGAGGGCGGAATTCCGTGGGGCTGGCGAGAGGTCCCAACGAAGAAAGAGGAACATTCCGCTACGTCGCATGGGCCTCTTATTTCATTCGGGAACATCGCGCAATGAGAGCGACTCCGCCTGCCGACACGGCGAGTAGGCAACCCTGCAGCGTCGGGCTGTACGGCGCATTGCGGAGCGGAGACTCCACAGGCGCGCCCGGGGAGATCACGTGTTCGAATTAATTAGCATTTAACTCTAATTCAGGGTTTGGAACAGTTGGCAAACGGCGTTTCATACTGACAGCTACATAGTAAAAAATAAAAAAAATATCTTGCCTTTTAATTTTTGTATTTCGAAAACTATATATGTATGACGGCCCGGCGCTTTGCCTTTACACAACATGTTTCTCGGAATTGCTCATGCCATCGTCTAATGCTCTGTGCTGTAGGAGGATCAACACCATACCTAGTACGAAAGTCACGTTTAACTCTTATTACTGACTTGCAATGCGCAAAACGTAGAACAAAAAACGCTTTCTGTTGTCCAGACGCCATGTTTACTAGAACTGAAGTGAGCGCTGCTACCTAGCGGGAACCATGTAAAACTCGAGTTTTCTCTTTCCAACAGTACGTTGTTCACGCACACCTATAAAAAAACAGTTTCTCTTTCAGCAAAAAAAAAAATTAATTGTATGTGATTATTAGTTTCAGAAATATAGACGTGCCAAATCTGATGATTCTTATTGATACACCCTGTATATTAATGCACATTTCTTAAGAAGTCCGCCTAGTCAAGGATTTGTGTGTTAATTAGCCAGGAGAAATACGACGCTCGCTGGTGTGTCGAGCGCGGTTATCACGTCTTAACTATCGCACAGTCTACGTCACGCACTGGACAACAATGACATTTTGGTGGTTAAGTACATTATATGCCGGAGAAATGAAGATAAAGGTGTAATTCACGGTCTTCTGAGTGTTTAAAAATATTTAATTCCCAAAAAATATCGTGAAAGCAAGTGATTTATACCCTTATAATATTTTAATAGTGCAGTTTCTTAACTGAATAAGCGAAGAGAACTTTACTCATTTGCACTTTAAGAATATTCTTAAATGCGTTTTATAAACAGACACCACTCAAATTTAGAAGTTTTTAAATCGCGTTGTTATTCAAAATTCTGCCTACTGTTATTTCCAGGTAGACAGTACCCTAAAGGCGGTAATGTTCTAAATTATTTTCAACCTTCAAATCGTGCTTTTGGCAACTGAACAAATTAATATTTACACAAATTAAGTTATTTTTAGAAATAAAGCAATTAAATATGTACATTTTATTTTTTAGAAATCTTTTTAAATTCAAAATTGAGTTATAACCTCTAGCATAAGTTTGAGAGCACGTAATTTTTTGTGATTACAATTTTATATTAAACGTTGGTATGTATATTTACACATAAACAATTATATTTAAGAATATGAGTAGTATTATACGTATAAAGTATAATATAAGTTTAGAATAATATGTCCGAGCGCAGGTTTCTGGCTTAGGGGCGAGAATATGGTCAAAGACCGGCCGACATCTTAGATTTCGGTGACTTACCTTTATTCTATAAATACGTGAATAAATTTTCACCCCGATTTAGTTTCAGCCAAAATATATTTTTATTTGGCGGCAGTTATCTCTAAGTGATTAATGAACCCAATTTCGGGTTGTCATTAATGCAACATATAAAAATTTTTAGAAATAAAATTTTCGAAACCGCAGGGTGCAAAAATAATTAAAACAAGCACTTGCATAATAAAATTCAGAATACTTGGTTCGAAATCAAAGAATGCACTTTAAAAAATGACCACACACACACTTCCTTCGCAATATTAATTTCATCAGACTAAGCCCAATCACTACTACAAAAATGTATGTCACTCCCATTAATGTACCACCACAGCAGTCATATTGGTTGCGAGCTAGTGTCAATTACCTTACCCGACACCATTTTGGCCACCATCTTAACAAAATGAGTAAATACTTGTGAAAATATTCTTAAAACTAAATTACATAATTTATTATGAACCTAGTTCGATCGCTAAATGATAAAATACCTTTTTAAAAACTGGTGATTTTAAGCATTATTAAAAATAATAATTTAAAAACTAAATACTATTTTGTAGATAAATATTTTTTTGTAAGTTCGTAACCTACTATAAAAAAGGATATACATAACTATACCTGTTGTTTCCTTTTTTAGTAGAAAGGTCTGAATAGAACAAAATAATTAAACCATACGATACCAAATCAGACTTCATGACTGAAAAGGTCACTAACCTTTCACGCGCTACTTTAAAAGCCACATTGAATTAACAAGGTTGATCTCGTCAGGGATGGGAATGTTCTAAAAAAAAAGTGGCGTAAGGGATTATTCCTTCGACGAAGTTCCGCTGTAATTCCGCGTCGAGGATTCCTGAAGCATCTCTTAACGCATCGACGATTGCAGCGGTTTTCCCCGTGCTTCCTTTTTTTTTTTTTTACTGGCTGCCAACTTTATCCGCGGGGAAAATTTCAAGCGCGCGTTACACGAGGCGTAACAATATCGCCTAAGATTTCCGACAGGAAAAAGGGGGGGGGGGGGGGGAGAGCAACACCAAAAATCGGATATATATATATATATACACACACACACATATATATATATATATATACATATGCGTGCAGCAAAGTTGGGAAAGGAATTTTTTTTTTATTCGCTCCCAAACTTCCCGCATAGAGAGAGAGAGAGACGCTCATTTCAACTTCCATCCGTGATGGGGTTTTGACGAATGCCGGCGAGCTGGAAGCCTCAGACGCGAAACGAGATGCACACGGCGCGCAGTGCTGCTCCAGGCAGATTCCTCCGTCTGCAAGCTCCAGCGAGCTCCAGTGCGATCTTCACGGTAGAAGCTCTCCGAATAACGCAACTCCTCGGATTGCGTCCTTTTTGAGGGTAACTTGGTGAGTGGGCTTTAAGAGGAAAATGTTTAACGTTTAAAACTATACACCTCAAAGATATCGCTACGATTCTTGTCAGAGATAACACTACCAGATATTTTCATAAATCGACGAAAAATATTTAATGGAAGTGAACTGAAAATTCCTGGAAACCTCGTCCGTAATGTGGAGGGAAAAGGTGACAGAACCAAAAAAATATTATTTATCGTATTTCTTGAAGCTTCAAAAATCCACTTTTATTACTAATGAAACGGAAATGTCCAACTTCATCTGGCACCAGGCTAAAAATCGAAGTCTTCACATTTGCTTTGTCAGTTTGCTTTCAAACTGGCTGATTTCTAACAGATTTTTTGTTCTCAATCTGCACCACCCGATTCGCTGGCTGGGCTTCGTCGGTCCACAATCGTTCAGCGACGTATCCAAATAACTGCGCTCCAATAATGAACACAGTGCGGGTGAATGAAGGTTTGCATTCTAGCTTGCGGTCGAATAAATTCGCGAAATTTCCCAGCCTCTCAACGATCACTGATGAATCTACATGCACCTGGGCAATGATAGAACAAGGACCTACACACAACCCGTATATATACATGCACACATTAAAAAAACTATTCTGTGCAAAGCACCATATATATATACACACACACGCACGCACACACACACACACACGAATGCAGTTTTCATCTCCAATATTAGGATTTTAAAGCAAAAAAATACCTCTTTCCGTAAGAGAGAGTTTAGATTTTTGATGTGCAACATCTCAGCTCTAGGTATACGGTAGTTTGGAGTAGCTTCGTGAAAGCAACCATTCAAGGAGCGGAAATGTAAAATAAATCACTGCGCTGGCATTCGTGGTGGATGGCGGGAACCTATTCCATAAAAGGAAAATGTTACAGTATTAATTTTAAATAATTTTAATAAGATAAGCAGGATTTTAATACAAACCCATGAAGAAAATCAGGTCCACAGCCGGGGTTCATTATTATTTTTTTAAATCTTCGCTTTTAACGGAGTCGTTTAATTATTTAGTTCAAAATTTCGCTCTGCAAATGTAATTAATATAAAGTCAAAGTAGCTGCTCCGGCAGCGAATTCTAGCGGCGGGTGCGGAAACTACGCGAGATACGCGTCCAGAAATGAAGCTGAATACACCATTTCCGTACATATGTATCACGCTCGGCATCGTTTTTATGAATTCAGAGTTAAATTTTCGTGTCAAGAGTTCCCTATTATAAGTGCGCGTTTGAAAAACGAGAACACATGAAATGACACCACTGGCGAGTACTGAAAGGCGTAGCCCCGCCCAACTCAAAAGAAGTAATCGTGACTGCGTGGAACGCGATCAAAGCCCAGGCGTATATGAACACTTAGGGGAGATTAAATCAGAGAGAACATGGCCTGGCTTCAATGAGACGGGAACAGGGGAGTGAGGGAGGGAGGGGAAGGGAGGTGGTAAAAACTGCGATTTCCGCGAATGCACCACCGACACTACCCCTCTCCCACCCACACCTTGTAGAGACACGGAAGGAGCAGCCTCGCAACCGAAAGACGCCACTGGTCAAGGACCCTCCATTTGCATTAAGGCTCCTTCCAGACGGGAGACTTGTCGCCCGACGACTGTAGTCACTGGAGACTACGGGAAACTAGTGGCAGACAAGTCGCCAGATATATCACAGGCGAATTTAGTATAAAATTGCTAATTAGTCAATCAAAATATAATACTATATCAATAAATTGTCCCAAATTGTTCATGCATAACGCAATAAGTAAAACAAATTATCTGGACTCTTATCTATTCTTAGGTATCTAGGACGAATAGATTCGCTTATATTGTTGTTTTTATGTTAATCTGCTGATGAAATGTCCCATAATGTGGGACGTTGCCGAATTTCTTGAATAAACTTCTCAGTATCAAAAAGCTCTTCACCGGACGCCATCGCAGACAAGTCTACCGTGTGACGGCAACAATGCTACTGAATGCCCCTGCAGTCTCTCGGCGACAGCAGGTACCCGGCGACTGATAGCCTGTCTCCCGGCGACACGGTGGCGACTGTCTACCGTGTGAACACCACCAGTGCTGCGTGTGTAACTGCTGTCGCCGGCAGACAAGTCTCCCGTGTGAAAGGAGCCTAAAGGGGCCATCTTTAGTTCATCTAACGTTTAGCTTCATAATTCTGATTTTTTAACTATATCAAATTTTTGGCATATCAAAGCAAAAAAAAAAAACAATATCTACCAGACATTCTACACCGGGTTGAAAAAACACCATATTTGCTTTACGTCTATAAGCAACACGAGGAAACAATTTATTCCAGGCAAGAGACTATAATCATCATAATCACACCAGTTCACAAGGGTAGACTTCAGCAAGTAGACAAAGCGAAGTCCTATGACATGTCAAACCAAAAAAAATTTAGAACGGCATCTTTATTGCAAACGATATCAAAATATATGAAATTCAAGATGAGAGGCTAGGGTTCCGAAGCGGTAGTGTGCAGAGTTCCGAAGTGCGGTAACGTCGACTTGCAAAACATGTCTGCCAATCCTGCTCTAGCCATAGTTGCGCCGTGTGGTTTGGGTGCAGGCACGGAACAATAAAAATGTTATGCACAAACTTTCATTACACCCACCGCTTCTGTTGCGATGATAATAAGTATCTCGAGAATTGCTAGTCAATAAAAATAGGGAAACACTGAAATATTTCTAACTTTACCAGAAAAACTGTCAGAATTGAAAAAAAAAAACATGTTAAATACAATGCAAGTCATGCCATTATAACCCTTAAATATTTTACTTTCGAAGATAACACGCTAAATATAATCTTTTAGCGGCACTAGTATTAGAATACCATCAAGGCTACAAAGAAAACTATTTAAGAAGAGATTATTAGTAGGTATATTTAGCAGCAACGGTAACGCACTGGCGAACAGCGAACACACGCACGTTTATTTGGTTCAAGAGAGGTGGGTTCGCGCATTTCAAAAATGTTGAATGCCAATGAAACTTCAATAAAGCAGACACTTCACGACGTTTTAAAAAAAAACCGACGGTAAAAAGTCCGAATGAAAAATTGGAACGAGGCGCAAAAAAAACATTTTTCACCAAGTCGTCCGCGCGGACAGTGGAGATATCGAGACGGCTCGACCAATCACGAAGCTGCCAGCATATCACCTCCTCCCCCCCCCCCCCCCTTCACCTTCACCATTCCAACGAGGCCAAACATAAACCCCCGCCTGGCGCCCGCACAGCCCGGCTTTTTGGAGGCCCATCAATCACAAAGAAGGGTAGGGTTGTAAGTGGAGAGGGGGTGGCGTGTTTGGAATCACGTCAACCGCAAATGCGTGCAGAGTCGACACGGGCCATGGAAGCTCCTCCCCTCCTCTGCAACACATTCCCTGGAGAACAAAAGGGGGGAAAAAAAAAATATGGAAGCGTGGTGTCAAAAATGAGAGAGCGAAAAGGAGGGGGGGGGGGGTGTTTCCACCCCACCCCCTCCCCAAAACCAACGCGAGGGACACACAAAAGGGGATGATGACAGAGCATGATGACAAGCCTGCAGTGCGCGTAGCCGATATTCGGTCGCAGATACAAGCCCGCTGACACACTGGTGGGGTCGCTGAAGGGAGGGGGGATGTGGGTTGAAAATGGAGTGTGAGTTGGGGGGGGGGGGGGGGGGGGGTGAGGTGACAACCAATGACCTACAGCCACGCTCACCTCTTGACAGATCTATTTATAATTGAGCTACGTGGAACGGTTCGTCCAGTTATTCAAAAAAAAAAAACGAGTGCTACTGTCTACCATCCATACGGAATGATTCAGAGTTCTACTGATATTTTTTTTTTTACTACAGGTTCTTCAATAACAAAATCAAACTTTAAACTTTTTATCTACGGTGTGACAGCGGAACGATAACTCCGCAACCAGTGAATTTAAATTAATTTTAAAATCCTAATTAGCTTTATTATGTGTAAATATTATTTTATTAGGGTTTGGAGGAAGGTGAAGGTTATTTTTGGATTATTTTCAAAATTCAATTTTGGTCATTAATGGCGTATCCAGCTGCTATCCAATTCAAAGTGAGATAAATGAACACTAAAAAAAAATACAATTTTAGGTAATAAAAGTATTAAAATAGATCAGAAACAGTAATGGTAAAACCGGATAAAAGGGTTAGCCATAGTCCGCATTCGCCGTCAATGGGTTTTCGCAAACAAGATGCAAGAAGTTTTAGTTTGAAAATTGCAAGATAATCCTCATAAATATTGTTAAAACATTTTTTCTAGTTACTAATACTGATTTGGTTTTGTTTACTATACAACATCATGGACCTTCCTCCCCATGAAAGAGATTGAATTCAAAAAATCTGCCTTGTCTTTTTCAGTTTTTGGCAGTATACGCCCTTGGGCGTATACATGAATATCTAAATATCTAATTTTTCTTTCATTAAAAGTTGAAATTTTCACGGACATAACACTTGCCGAGGTGGTCTCAAGCATTGGGATGCTTGACACGCGTCAGTTAACGTTCACATACTCCAAAATCACTGGGTTCCTAGGAAATTAAAAAAAAAAAGAACTTATCTAAGTACGTTAAAGGAGATACAGGAACGGAAAGACGCCGTATAAGTATAAACTTTGATGCAAAACCAATTTTTCATAATTTAATATTGAAGTTTTCCCTACGTCAAGGCACAGTAAACAATAAATTGGATTTGATAAGATAGTATAATTGACAGCATTGTTTGTTATTTTCAAACAATAATTCAATTCTGAATTCCAATGACTTCATGGGAAAACTTTTTATCAGCCAGTCTAAATTATCTTAAGGCATTAATCTAACTTTTAATTCTATTCTTAAACGAAACAAAATGAAAAATAAATTTGTAATTGCGTAAAAACAATTGACATTGTTTCATAATAAAATACCTGAGAAAGAATCAGTTCTGGACATAAATGAGAAAATTTATTTTAAAAGTGTTGAAAGGGTTAGTAAGGATAGCCATATCAATTTTTATACATTTTTATTTACTACTAATATTGACATTACTAATAAGATCACTACACTACGGTGTTCACAAATCACTAAGTATCTCTCCGGTTTACAGTTCAATAACCTCACAGAGCCAGGCTCAGTGGTTCGCCCTTCACCGCGCGCCTGACCACACACACAAAAACTCACGCCACTCAGTCGCACTCTCACGGTCCCGTCGCTCCACGTCGCTCCACTCTCAGGGGGGAGGTGTCTTTCTCCTCGCCGAACTCTCTTCATTCCACCAGCCCGTCTGAATTCTCGGAACTCCCGCGGAGGCCGGCGCCGCCGCATTTATACCCTTGGCAGTCTTTCTGGAACCGACTGGAGTGGTTGCGACGCGTCGCGTCCATCCCGGGGCCGACTTGACGCTCGAAGCATCCAGAACAACGGCGCCGTTTCATGCCACTCCGCGCGGAATTCCCAGGTCACCAAGGGATGGATAACAGCGCCGTGGAAGGAGGCGGGGGGCAGGGGAGTGACGAGGCCCGGCCGCCCTAATCCCCCCACAAAACTGTATGCGCGTGTGACGATAGTGGCCATGCCGTCCCACCGGGCACCCGGGTTATCTGGCGCGTGTCGCGTCCTTTATCGCCCACGTTCGTAACAGCAGTATCACTCGGTTACCTTAATGTGGTTTACCTTAAATGAAAACTTGGGCGTAGTTTTTAAACGGATTGAATTAGGAAAATGGCATGGCTGCGACTTAGTTTAAGGTCACTTTTTAACCTCAGCATCGCACGTATTTGCAAACACCAGAAACGTTGCAGAAATTTGGTACTTGGGTCAAGTGCGATTGTTTAAAAAAGTACGAATTAAAATTTTTCGTCGTTGAGAACTACAGACACTTAAAAAAACACTCCACTCCCGCAGAAAAAAAAAGACGCGCAGACCACCAGGCGGACAAAGCGCGGCTTCAGGATGAATCCACGCAGTAACTCGTACGGGGCGACGCCCTACTGGAACGTCACATCCCACACACGCGCGTGCGCAGACAACACGAAGCAGCTCCCAGAAGTCAGCAGGAGCAGCAGAAGCAGCAGCAGCAGCAGCAGATGGAAGCCCAGGTAATCAATTACCTGGCGGGTCCATTAGGAGCCAGCGCGCGCCGAGAGAGCCAGCCAGCAGTTACGTCACCGCAGCGCGGCCGGCAGAAGCAATCCATTAGGGGCGAGAATCGCCGCTCGCGAAGAGTGCGCCGTGGATGAGTTCCAGGAGATAAGGGGGGGGGAGAGGAACCCACGAAGAGCCCCCACCACGACACGTCGATGAGGAGAGAGGGGAACGGGTTTCCCCACGACAGGGGTGGGGGAAGGGCGTGTGTGAGTGGAGGTGGTGGGGAATAAGGGGAATTCGAGACAGCTTACCTTCCCTCCCCCTTCCGCATGGGAAGACCGTCCGACGTGGGGCGGTCGGGGTAATTGATGGCGTCTTTGCGGAGTGGAGTGAACCCACCCCCCCTCCGACACTTTTTATAAAAAAACCAAACATTTCCCCTCACGACACCCCACCTTACCCCCACCCCATTTTTAGCGTCGTTATGCGGCGGATGAAGCTCCCCGCACGAGCGCGCATGATTGATGGTGATTTTCGAACCAAATCCTCCTTCCTCTCTCCCCTCTTCAACCCCCCCCCCCCCCCCCAAAAAAAAATAGTTTCTTTTTCAACCGCTCACTGCCCCGATCCTCTTGGCGCCAAGCAAGCAGGGTTGGCAGCCTTGTACCGGACCCGCAAGTTCTGGGTTGGGTTTTTCAAAATTATTTAAGATAAAAATTAAATTATAAAAAATTAAGTTTTATTACAATTCAAGATATACAACACGTAAGTACACATATACGTCTATAACACATGCACACCAAAGTACAAAACAAAAGACTGGTTTCAACTCATAACTTAACACTTAGAAATTCTTTCAATTATCTATACTAATATTATAAAGCTGAAGAGTTTGTTTGGTTGTTTGTTTGAACGCGCTAATCTCTGGAACCACAGGTCCAATTTGAAAAATTCTTACAGTGTTGGATAGTACATTTATCGAGGAAGGTTATAGGCTATATTTTATTATCAATAACATTAGTGATCCTTACTAAAAGTCCAATTTAGAATCAAATGCGTTGGAGGGGGGTTAGATACAACACGCAGTACACGTACGAAGTGTGTGTTGAGAATGCCGCAGGCGCTAGAAGTATATTTCCTATTGCCTATTAACATTGTTGCCACGCACTAGATGCCTTATTCTTAATTTTCCCATACAAGTAAAAAACACCCGTGTGATATTAACGAAGCAATCAGTACCCTCATAAGAGTTCAATTAGTATTTAAATACTTTTTATCACTTAAATCGCAAACAAACAATTGTTTTTTTTCCTCTGTGTTTGTTTTTTTAATGCCTTTTTTTTAAGTATATATATTTTACAGACTTGAAACTTCACAATAATGCTCCTTATGTTACGCAGGATGACATTTTCCGAAAATTAGATCCCATGGGTGGTTAAAAGCAGGCAACAGTGGGTACTTTGTCTGCATGAGAACAGGATTTTGCATTGTTCATGCCTTCTGCGTCTCCATGGCAACGGGCATCGCGCGGCAGTGGCGTACCCACAAGGAGGGGCATGTATAATGAGCGGCGCAAGAGTGATCTGCCTGTAGACTGCCGTAGCGAAGTACTGGTACATCAGTTGTACGTTGCGTGCACGAGTCGGGAAAACTATCGGTGCTATTCATTTTCTCTCCGGTACATTATACAGCATTGTAATAAATTTTCACTGAATTTTTTTTTATTTACCATTACTGTAAATGGGAGATGTGGCTTGATTTTTTTCCATTAGTATAGCCGTGCGAAGCCGGGTCGGGCAGCTATCCTATATATATAGTTACGCCAATCGTCGACTTAATGATCGCGTAATGCTGTGAGAGCGCCTGCCTGCAGAATACCAGCGTGCGACGGGAAGTCGCCCACCAGGCGTCTGAGGCCGGGAAACTGAAGATAGCCATAATTGCAGTTTTACACTCAGCAACACTTTCATATGGTTTGTATATTTTAACAAGGGCATTTGATTTTTTCACCAATAGATGGAGTTATGAGTTAAAAGCTATTCTTTATTTTTATTTAATGTAAGATTTTAAATGATTGTTTCACTTTTCTAGTTTCAACAATTAACTTCGCAAATTAAGTACATATTCAATTTATAGCTGAAAAAAATTTTGATTACGTGAGTATGTCGTTATAATTCATTAAATATTATTGAATGAGACGATTCACATGCAAAGTAGTTTTTCAAGAGGTGCTTCATTAAAAAAATTTAAAATTTATATATATAAGAAATAATTTTCATTTTCACAATATTAAAATTAACTTTTAATATTTCGTGTATAGTCCATCCACGGTAACCTCCTACTTTTTTAAACGAACCTTTGAAAAAACACACCAGGATGCAGCATGTTTTGTTCGTTTGCAAAAATACTTTCCATCATATGCATATTAAACATGCATTAACACTAAATTACCGTATAATGATGTTAAATAAAATTTTACAAAAAAAGTAACTATCTATGTACAATATTATTAATATTAATGATCTCGCATGTGTGTAAATGAAACAGTGAGAGAAGTGGTGTGTTGGCAATGATTAGAACGAAATAGTTCCATAGCCAAAATATATATTTTTTGACTTTCCGCGTGTATTTAAGAATTTGTGTGGGTATTTGTTAAGTTTGAACATTTTTTTAAATCTCTGGTGAAATAAAAACGTTATGTTAACGGTAAAAAAATATTACGTGCCGAAACCGTGGTCGCGCATTAATAATGTTAATAGTCACTTGTTTGTTTTCTCTTTCAGCCGTTTGCAGTCTGCACAGATTACGCCATATTGCAGTGTGTTTTAATATATTACTGACCGTGAAATAACCTACAGTTTGTTTTTCAGGATTTTGTGTTAATATTGTGTATTTTAACTTTGTTATATTATTTATTATCTACTATTGTAATGATGGAATTTGTTATCGTTTTGATATTTTGTGTGGTTCTTGTGATTGCTGTAATGGTAATTGGTTCCGGAATGGGGAAAGCTACTTCTTCGCAGCGTCAGATGGACATCATTAACGTCGCTCAGAACTTATATGTTTTAATTAGGAAAGGCGACTTGAAGAAATGTGACGTTACGCAGACGACCGCGTTTCTTCTCAACATCGCAAAGTCAACTGTTCTCAAGTAAGTAGGCTTTTTTCGTTTTCATGCACGTAAAAAAAATATCGACTGTGTCCTAAGTATTGTCGGCCTGTGTTTTAACTCACGAGGTTTTTTGTGTTTTATTTCCAATTTATAATTTTTGGGGTGAGACAACACCGCCATGTGGCGTCTCTGTTGAAAAGTTAACCTAAAATCATATTAGGCCTACTCAGGTCCTAACAATAACAATATAGGCACTTTCAAGTATTTTTATGGGTGTGATACACGTTTGTTTATAACGATGTTTATAAACTTTATGATAGGTTTAACTATAACATAAGGGAGTGATTTTATAATTTGCATTTAATTAGTTTTTCATCTGTTTGGGAGATCACAAAATAAATAAAAAAACACTTCATTAATTTCGTGGACAAAGTCTGTCATGTTTCCATTTAGTGACCACAAAGCAAATATTTGTGACAAAATGCCATATTTGGAACACTGCCTAACTGCGTATTGTGAACGGGTCCCCGGAAAAGTGTTATGACAAATGTTTTTTTTTTTTGGTTAGGTACTACAAGAAAGACATTGAAGAAGTTTCAACACCAGGAAAAAAGTGGAAAAAAAGGCCACAGGAAGGAAAGTCACTTGACACAGTCGACGATTTCACAGTAAATGCAATCAGGAATGCAATTTACAGGATGTACGCTGAAGGTAAAAATTTGATACTGAAGAGTAGTTTCAATATCACTGGGGTAGGCCCTACTTAATTGTATTCATTTCATATATCCATATGCAGATTGACCGGTTCAGTTTTTTTCCCGATATCATCTGTCCTTTAAAAATACTTAACATTTTTGGGTGGTTTGTTAGGTTTCTTTATTGATATGGTATTGATATATAGAATATTGTGCAACATATGAAATAGGTACACGTCCTTTTAAGGTTAGGTTAAAGATAGAAAGAAAATTGTTACATTCTAAAACTACAAGTAATGTTTATATCGTTATACACAGTATACATATTAAATAACCTCAACTTTTATGATGTATCAGAAGGTTAAATAATGACTATTTCCAGTATCAATAATATCCAGTTGTGCGCTTTAGCAGTAATTGGTTACAAATTAGTGAGTTGTGGTCTAAGCAAGCATGGTTATTAAAAAAAAATTGGGATACTTAATTGGCTAAATTGTACTGTGTGGCAGGGTCCAGTACAATATATATTCTATTGCAAAATAGTGTCATGCCCCGCCTAACCCTTTAGAAAATATAGGGGTATTGTTATTTTATAAACAATAGGCCTACTTCATTTTAATGAAGTATCATATGAAAACACAACTTAGCCAGACAAACTGTGTGTTAGTGTATGAAGTAACAGAAGGTTATAAAACAGTAAAAGTTTAGTATCGCGTATCCGATTCGATACATTGATCCTGATCGCATGATCCTGCAAATATTGATCCTGTGATTGATGATGCTTGCTTTTCTAATTTATTACGTTTAAAAATCCTGTACAAAACCAAAACTAAAAACCTGTGATGTAGTAATGAGTTATGATTTAAAGTTGAATAATAATGAAAATATATATGTTTTATTAAACTTATGATAATTATTCTTGCTATACCACAATATTTGATTATGTTCAGGATCTTTGATCTGAATAAATGAAAAAAAGCATGCACCACACGATCAATAGGATGTACAGGTTCATGCATAAAGATCTAGGGATCACATGGGATACACGATACAAAACATTTACCTATAACACAGTGTAGAGCTTGTAACTTATTGATTGCTAAATTGAATGCTGAAATAATAATGTTTTACACAACTTCAATACAAACGCGCAATATAATCGTCATATCATTGCAGACAAAAATACTGCAATGTAGAATTCCTCTAAGCAAACTACAAAATTTAAATTAATTTAAAAGTATTTTTGAAATGTAAGTTTATTAAAACTATTTAATAAATGTAAATTGTGCACTTAAATTATCTTCTACGGGGTTGTGGTTTCGCTTAGTTTTGTGTACCTCTGTTATTTCATGTATTGTTAATGTATGCAATAAATTTACAGGTTTGAATGTTACAGTCGACACCATTTTGAAAGAAATCAGGGAAAGACGAATAGATTATTATGGTGGAAGATCAAGTCTTCATAAATTGTTAAAGAAGATGGGATTTTCATGGACAACTGTTGATGGACGAAAAGCTTTGATAGAGAATGAAAACATAGTATTGAAGCGAATAGATTTCTTGAGAAAGTATAAAGAAGAAAAAGAAAGAGGTGCCAATTTCATATTTGTTGATGAAACATGGATTTTCCAGAGAAGCAAGGCATTAATTTATTTGAAAATTTGTTCTGTGGTCCAATACAAAGTATTTCATTTCCATTTCATATATTTTTCAGGAACTGTATCAAAGTCATGGCAGGACAAGAGTCTACAATCTGAGAAGAGACGTACTGTTGGAGATGGTAAAAGGTTTATTGTTGTTAATGCTGGAGGGCGCACTGGCTTTGTGCCAGGAGCAGGATTACTTTTTGTTTCAGGTCAGAAGACTGCAGACTACCATGGCGAGATGAATGGGGAAACTTTCTTGATGTGGTTTGAAGACATGTTGGTGCATCTGGAGGAACCCAGTGTCATTATAATGGACAATGCTTCATATCACAGCACCCAGGTATGTGCAATGGTAAAGCAGTGTCTTTTTATTGCTCAAATTGTAATGTGAAAAATTTACATGTGTATAAGTACGAATATTCGAGACTAATACATTTTGCCAGCAATAATTATTATCTTAATAGTATGCCTACACTACATTTTTATAAACTATAATGTTTGAGCTGAAATTGATTACACACACAGATTATATATATATATATATATATATATATATATATATATATATATATATATATATATATATATATATATAATGTAATTGAATTACATCATAGTGCAAACTAATTTAGTAGAGGGTTTGAAATACCAAATAAAATTTTTTTATTGCAAATAGCATTTGAAAATGACATAATTACTTGTTTGGTAAAAGGACCCACTTTATGAATGCTCTGTTGCCCTACTTAATAAATTAAAATAATATTTTCAAAAAAATTTCTAGTCACTAAACTAACATGCTTTATTAAATTTAGAAATTCATTACGACAATATGCCAAAACACATGTTTGCTTTGCATAAGTACAGTAGAACCCTGTTATAATTTGTTTTTAAGGGGCTACAAGAAAAAAAAAAACATAAGCAGGAAATTCAATTTAGTACTTTTTAGTGTGGATTTATTGCCAATGGACTCAACAAGCTGCATAAAGATATATTTGATGCTCCAATTTGCTTGTAGCAAGCCAAAAACAATTTTTCTTTAACATCATGGTGCTTCCAGCTTCTATCTGCTTTGTCTTTACTTACACATTGTCTCATTGCTGTAAAATTGTCTCATTTCTGTATAATTGTCTCATTTCTGTATAATTGTCATAATTCACGACAGTGTTTACAGTGGAAATGCTTAAGTCCAGTTCTTTTGCCACTTGAACATGTGATTTAAGTGAATACATTTGAAAACACACAGAATGGCTAAAAATTTATGAATTTATTTGTTTTCAAAGGGTGTCAACAGGCAGTTAACTGCTAACATACACATATACATGACAGTATAGACAAAGGCTTTTAATTTTTTTCGTCTTCTAAAATTTTATGAAGTGAACATTACAAGCACGAAACGCATAATTTGTGAAACATTATATCCAGGAATTAAATACATTGTCCTTATAGGGAAAATATTGGACTTGAAAAATAATACATTATAGGCAGGAAAACTTTATAAGCAGTAAAATTGTAACAGGGTTCTACTGTCATGAATTCTTATCAGCTACTTGAGTATTTAGTTAAATGTTGGCATAACGTAGGTTGAGAAAACACCTACAACGAACTGGACCAAGGATGCACTGATCGCGTGGCTGGAGAAGAATGAGATAAAACATGAAAATAATTTGTTGAAAGTGGAGCTGCTGAGAATAGCTAAACAAAACAAGCCCCGAATACGGTATATTATTTCGTTTTTTTTACAGCATTTCTTTAAAAGTGAGATAGTTGCAAAAAATTACGTATACGCCTTGTTCTAACACACTTTTCAGATATGAGGTAGACGAGTTGGCTTGTAACTATGGCCACACAATTCTACGACTCCCACCCTATCACTGCCACTATAATGCAATCGAACTAGTTTGGGCTCAATGTAAACACCATTACAATAGTAACGTGGGGCGGGCCAAGAGATTTGACAATGATGCAGTTGCAGCCATCTGGAAAGAGGCTCTTGATGCTTCCACACCAGAGAGGTATTTTCATGTTGCATGACCAATGGGGTATTCCTTTTGAAGTAGAAATTGTTTTATTTTCCTGTAGAACATTCCTCAAGCTTCAGCAAAACCCTTACCATACATTTTTACATAATACGTAAGTATTGTTGCCTAGCAGCCTGGTCCTACCATTCCTTTTGATAACTTTGTGTGCTAGTGTGTGTATAGTGTGATTATCATTTTGTGTATATTCATATACCAGTAATACAGTTTTAAAACAATTGGTAAAAATAAGTGGTTTGAATTTGTGTAGTTGTCGTTTTGAAAATGTGTTGCATGTATGTGTTTGTGTTCGTGTTTGTGTTTGTAATTTTATTCCCATGTGATTCATACATATCTGTGTAGTTTCTAGATCTAACAGTGGTGACTTATTTGCAAGGTTTTTTTTTTTTTGTAATTGCAGTCCATTTGCAATTGTTTCATTTCCATAAATAGTTTTGTATTTATTATTAATTGTGATATTACTTTCTGTTATGCTTAATCTTGTGTCAATGACTTTAAAGTTATGGTGGGTTCAGTGCTGTAGGCAGATTTCAATATTCAGATAAAATTTCAACGTAGAGAATTTTGAATATTTTCATCTAGCGAACTTGAATAGGTATTTACACATGTAGTTCTTGCACATTAGTATTTTCAAAAGTTATGTTATTATAGTGAAATACATAACAGTAAATCATCAAAACTATTCAAAAAATTAAATTTTCGCTATATCTCACTGTTTTTGTCTGGGACAAATTTTAACCAAAAACAAACACAAAAGTTATGAAATAAATATTTTATCATATGCATTCTAAGCCTTTATTGATAACATAGAAAATATTTACAGCTTTATTATATCTTGAATAAACCACTCAAATTTTTTTTTCAGATAACATAAAACAAAACATGTTACTTCAAGTATTAAATAATAGCTTTGATAGTTGAGGAAAACACATTAAATGAGTTTTGTTGTGTTTAAAAATAGTTTCTTGTGGAGTGAGTTCAAAATTGTATGTAATAAAGAGCATGCCATGCATTGTTTACTATGCCGTTTTGACAGAAACAAACATATTTTGTTATAGAGTGGTTTTTGCTATAAACAGGTCATTTATATAGAGGTTTTACTGTATACATTAATTTTTTTAGATGGGCGAGGTGTGTGGATCACGTGGAGAAGCTAATTCAAGCAGACTGGGAGAGAGAAGTCCACATAGACAGCGGCACCATTCCTCCACTCATCATCCACCTCGGCGAGGATAGTTCAAGTGAAGACAGTGACAGCGAAGAATTTGAGGTTACGACACAGCAAGTAGATGGAGACAGTGAAGTACTGGCAGTTCCTCTTGATGATTTACCCGGGTGTTCTTATTGAGGTCTGTATGTAATAAACACCTGGGCAACTGTAAGTATTGGGGTTTGAAACATTTTTTTTTCTTTTATGCATTCCCATTAAGTATGTTGATTACTGGAACTTTATGTATTAACTTTATATTACACATATTATAAAATTAATAATAAATTTCATTTCTGGATTCGTATAGGTGTATGTGAAACATTTTATTTTGTTGTGTCTCTTCATTTTTCAGTGAACTTACTTGGAAAACAAAAAGCCAGTCCCCATCCAGGGCCACAAATAAATAATGCATATAAGTGGTATAGAAATTACTGTCAATTCTTTACCACAATTTTACTGTTCATAAAATTATGATTTTGTCTAATAAGTATACTCAGGAAAATGTATATAACCATATTTTTATTTGTGGCCTTAACCGGCAAAATGGTAGGGGTTTAATAATAAAAGAAGAAAATTCATTTTTAAATGTTTTCATCTGAATTTGTTAATTTTATTAAACCTTCAATCCTTAGTCTTTTCCAGATTGCTTAGATGGACAGCCATATGTATAATTTACAATACTTTTTTTTCAGATGCAGAAAACTGTGTTGAACTGTACTAAAGGATGATATTTATTGCTTACATAAATTTTGTAAATTTATATGTTCTCCTAAAAATTTACTTTAAATTATATGTTATGCACATATACATGTATACTTAGATCATATTCAAATTACTTTATTTATATATATATATATATGTGTATACATACATACACACACACACACACACACACACACACACACACACACACATTGTTTTGACAGCTGGTGATTGTAAACAAACCATTTGACATTTGTCACATGGCAATGTTTTTGTTTACATACGGCGGAAGGATACATAGTGACATTAAAGTAGATCCGGTGAAAAGCAGGGCTTCAGAAAAGTAGGAGGTTACCGTGGATGGACTATATATAAAGTTATTTGTTATATTCATCATTTTTAAACAGAGCGCTTCAAAATTAACTAGTAAAAGCATATTTCATTTAGAAAATTTAGTAGACAACTAAACAGAAGATTTCTTAAATTCATGCAAGTGCAGGCAATACGAGTGCTGAAATTGTACTGTTATCCACTCGCCTTCATAATATTAAATATTTAATTTTGTACTTTATAGCATTACCATTAATTAAAAAAATCCCTTTTCGCACAGCCTACAGGGGTAGGTACATTTCGAAGTATATATTTCTTCAGGAAATATTTTGGAAAAGTCCTGGAACATTTTAAGAACTTAATTTAGCCTACATAACATCCTATACGTTCGTCAATATTCAATGCAGCGAAAATATTTTGGAAGTATTTAAGTTAATGCATCCAGCATTATTATGCCTAGTAAGGTAGTACGGAATTATTTTTAATTTCAAACACTATTTTTAATCCCTTGCACTAAAACGTGGTCGTATAATTTTTTTCGAAAGTTTTGATATAACGTTATGAGGTTATTCATAAATTCCTGCGTATTTTATATAAAATAGTTCTAATTTTTGTTTATTTAAAGGCCTGTTGCAGTAATAGATAGTTTCATTAAAAAAAATTCCAGCCAAAAGTTTTAGATCAAGTTTAGGCGTTTTACAATAAATTATAATGAATTTTATATACCTATTAGAAAAGTAATGGCAGTTTGTTTTTATACTTTTGTTATTTATACTTCAGTAATGGTTTTACCAATAATTGTATCAGACAATAGTTTTAGATACAAATTATAAAATTTGAAAATAATTAACGGATTTGATAGTGTACCTATAAGGGCGTTATGATTTTTTTTAAATACTGCCCCACATTTTTTGAACGCTTTTTGAGCTGTTTAACGAGCTGTGGTGTGTTTTGCTCGTATGAATAGGCGTGACCCAAAACGCAAACTAACTTCAGAATTCACAATTCACACCATACAATCTATTCCTAACTTCGTACATCCATGTCACGAGGTAAAACCTTTATTTAGAAGATATTCCGTGGGAAATTTTGGGGTTCTCCATTAAGCTAGTCATTTAGTACTAACGTAAAACATACTTTACACTATTATTTTATGCAAATCAGTTTAAAATAAATTACATCATTCGTAGGATATTTATAGAAAAAAGCTGACAATGCCACACTTTACATTTTTCAGAGCTAATCACAAAAAATCTTAAATACAGAACAAAGTCTGTAAAGTCAATACTACTTGCTACTAAATGATTGAAGATTCACTAATTTAGTAATTTGCGAACCGATATCATATTGAACCGATATCATATTGAACTTATGTAAAACAAGTTTCTCAAAATAACAGGTTTCACGAAACATCTGCGCTGGAAACTTTTGTTGGTGTTTCGGTTTTATGTTGACGGAACAGAAATGTTTTTAGATAAAATTGCTTCGCTAACACTTTTGTAATACCTGCTTAACTTTGCATGTGCAGGCATTACATGCAAATTACAATATGAATTCAGTTTTAATTACTTAATTCATATCTGTGGCGTATTTAATTATACATATTACCTAGATCGTAAAATATAATTCTGAAACATAAAAAAATGACATCGCAAATTTAAATTCAGTGTAAAACAAAATATTTCACAGCTCATTGGACGAGCCTATTTTAAAAATTTTAAGTAGTTTAATCCACTGACTGTGCGCTAGTATAATCACCCAGGTTTACACATCTTAGCTATAAAACATTGTTGTTCACTGTAACAGACCGAACACTTTCATATCGCAATGGTATGTCGTAAAGAGGTTTTAGTTATGATTAGGCTGAACAAATATGAAATTCTACAACCAGTTCTACCAACAAAATCAAAATAAATAGGTAACACTAAATGATTTATTAGTAAACTTATATTGTAATAAAGTAAAACCTTACTAACTACAAGTCACTGTCAGCATGGCCATTGAGTGTAAAGTAAATGTGTTATCATACGTATTACTAATTATAACCTCAACTACTTCAGCATATAACAAGATTACAATGCAAAACCAAACTGGAAAATTAATATTCACTGACCCCTACCCAGATACCCGAATAATTCGCGTTCATGCTTCTTGGGATTTTTTTTTTTGCTGTGGTTATAATAAAAAAATGTGTTACGAACGCTAGACAAGACCGCGATGCCCGTCAGGTTCAAACAGGCTGGCGGCCACTAAAGTCACAAGCCATCCGTTGACGTAAGGCCTGGCCGTGTTACTAGGGTCCTCGCTACCCACAACCCCCCCCCCTTCCCACCGCTCCACATACACATTCCTGCCTCAGGATATTGTCCCCTTAGCTGCCTGTGAATTCCGGGATTTCAAAGAGGCCGCCGTGAGGAGTGGCGTGAATAAGCGTCGCTGTTCTGGGTGTTTCGGGCGTCGGGTCGGCCCGGGATGACCCGACACGTCACAGCCGCTCTCGTCCCTTCGAGAAGGACGCCGAGGGTATATAAGCGACGACGCCGGCCTCCGCTAGAGTTCTCATGGTTTGGAGAGTTCTGAGAGTAGGGGGAGAGAGACCCCTCATCGGGCAGTGATACTGGCGATACGCTTGCGATCAGCGAGAGGTGAAGAGGGCAAGTGGCTACTGGTAAGCGAACCAGACCTATCGGGAGGAGATACCTGCGAGTGAAGGCCTGGCGAGCGATAGTTGGGGACTGTGCTGCGGCGCGGTGTGGGTGAGTGTGCGAAGGAAGCGGACAGAGGCGGACAGAAGAGCGAGCCACTGTCTAGCCAAGCTCCAGCGGATAGTGTTAATGTTTCAATGATCAGTGCAAGACTAAATATAATTACTGCTCTTAATATCTCTGTCCACAATTATAGTGTAGACATTAGTAATAGATAAAACTACCAATTCATTGGACTATACCTTACGAACCCAGTTTTTCCCCCACATGAATATTAATAGATTAGTCCAAATACATAAAAATATTCTTGCAATATTTTATTTGTGTAAGTGGGTTTTTGCTCGTTTAGATCGTTAGTGCATGCAATATTTTTTTCAAATACTCTAAAATTGTGAAAATGTAAATTTTATCTCGCAAAATTTTTTTTTTTTCATTCCGACGGGAAACTGCACGAGGCAGCGGCGAAGTTCCGTGTTTGTAGGCTTCCCAAACCAGAACTATAGCACCGTTAATAAAATGCTTTCACACTTTCACCGGTTCTCCAACCCGGAAACACGATGGGGGGGGGGGGGGGGGGGGAGAATTCGAGCTTCAGAAAGTTTCAAAATATTCACAGCAAACTCCAAAAGTTACAAAAGTTAAATTTAGCCGTTCTCAAAGCCTACGTACTGAAGGCCTTTTATTTATTTTTTTCGCAAAAAAGCTACTAGAAGTTTAGTTCAGCGTGAGAATATAGGAGGTACGCGCGAATTGATGGAGGAGGGTGGGGGGAAGGGGCACTATGAAACACAGTGGAATTAAATCGCTAACCCAATTAGCGGAGGGCTTTACCCTGCCAAATAAAACTGAATCCACGCAGCCATTTTCGCCGGCTTTTCACTCGCTGGTATTACGACACGAACCCTTTCAAGCCCGCTTTGAAAACCTCTCCGAAGTCTGCAGACACAACAACACAGGGAGGGGCGCGATTTCGCGATGCTTTCGCTCGCAGCGGCGTAAATGACACCGCTAAATTAAACCCCGGGGCTTAAGGCATCATTTAGCTTTTACTGTTTACTTATGACGCGCAGTTTTAATTACTTACCCCCGGGCCTTGCAGCCAGTTTCCGGTGTTAACCTATGGAAGATCGCATCACAGCGAACACTTCGTTAACTGACAGCCAGCTTATAAAAAATACGGCTAAAGTGTATATATATATATTATATATATCATGTAAACGAAAAACGTGTAACTTATTTATAGCTACAAAAATAAAACCCGACAAAAATAAAAAAAATGAAGTTTATGGAGTTTTTTTTCTTTTGGGTGTCTAGATAGGCTAAATATATAAAAGTGGGATCACAGGTGTTTTCCAAAACTGGAACATTTCTTGGCTCACGAAAGTTTTTTTTCTAGGTTGTCAGGATATATATATATACATATATATATAATCACGAAAATAGATGTACAGACATCCGATAACCATAGACTATGACTTAATTTTGACAGTAGTTTTTTTTTAAAAATTAGTTTGCAATTTTACAAAATTTATTCTCGAAAATCAAACAGTGCTACAGGCTTAGGTTAAAATACAGCATAATTGGCAAATAATTAGAATTTCCATCAGTTTTTTTTTTAAATTTTTACTTGAGCACAATAGTAAAAGTAAATACAAGTGGGTGTAAAATTACATTAACTTCTGCGGAGATACTGTTGCCACCTTCATCAATTAAAAGCTCGCATTTCAAGAGATACCAGAATTTCAAACGCGACGGAACTGACTAATTTGTTTGAGTTTGCTTGACACCAGAAAAACTTGTTACAACCAAAATTGAGTTTTTTATTGCACGAATTATACTCTAAAGGACTATTACACAGAAAAAAAGTATAATTCAGTGGCCACCAATTAAAAAAACATAACATCGCATATTACGAAGTTGTTTTTCAGCAGATCAGTCTACACATTCCCAAACGACAAGAAAGCTTGCAAGTCACTGTTTGAGAGTAGTGTGGAATTGCATGCAAAGGTGACACAGTAATTTTTTTTTAAAATAAACTATGTTTTTTTAATGTGTAACATCCTAGCTCTCGATATACGGCATTTGGTGGGAGGAACTTTGATACTTGTGACGGAAGTCTCATGTAACGGAAATGTTTAACCACGGTGCTGCCATCTGTGGCGAATGGCACGAACCAAAGTTAATAAAAAAGGGAAACTTAATAGTATCAAATGTTTAATGAATTTTAACACGATGGGTAGTATTGTAATTAATATTCCATGTCGAAAACCAGATGAAAAACTGGGGTTTAGTATCTTTACATGTTTTTTTTTCTTCGCTTTTATCGGAGTCTTTATTATATAGTAAAAATTCCCTTCTGCAAATCAATAGCCGACGAGGCTGCTCCGGCAATGAATAAAGACAACATGAAAAAAATTTGTGCGCATTACGATCGGCAATATTTTAAAGAATTCTGCGTTTGACTTCCGAGTTCGAGTATCGTATTATAACACGAATTTGTATTTGCAACATAAGAAAACATGTATCTGTTCGTTATGTTACACATCTCTAGCAAGTACTGAAAGACCACTTTTTTTCAGTTATTTCAATAATGCAATGTGGTGACTAATAAACGTTTAGGCACGTAGATATGTTTCCTAGTCCGCCAACTAAGCATACAAGCAATCAATCTGAAATGTTTCAAGTAAAGGGCATATGTATGTAGGCTATATATAATATATATATAAAATGTTACGAATGTGAGCAAGGCCACGACACGTGCAGGTGCACAGCTGGCTGACATGTGGCCCCGGAACACGAGACGTTCCGCGCGCACCTGGGTCGCCACTTACCCTCCCTCCAGTCATCAGTTCCCCGCGCGGCGCTGTTAAGAGCGTGCATCAGATGGAGTTAAACTTTCTAATACAGTCATCCAGGATTCGGAAGATTACTACTATACTTTTACACGTTTAGCATTTCTGTTGACGCATTAAAAGAATTTAAATGTTGGTGAACATTTTAAATGCACAACATTTTGAAAATATCAATTGAAAGTTGCTTTAAAAGCATACTGTAATTGCCATTTTTAGCCATTTTCAAACGACGTTGTAGCCAAGAAATATAGGCACATCTCCATTCTGTTTTAATAGGCAAAAACTGTATTTCTTCGCCAGAAACTTTGTCGCTTTGTCCCCCATTGTCACCGCGACAAATCTCGAGTAATCTTCCTAAACCGAAGGCACTGCACGCGTTTATAGCATACTGCTGGGCGCGCCGGACTGCCGTGTATGTGTGAGAATGGAACAAGAGATACTCGCGGTTCCTATCTTGGAATGCGAAGAAGCGTCAAAGAGGAGACGAAGATAGATTTCTACCTGACCCGGCGCGCCGCGGCATTGCTGCGTAAGCTCAGATTACCAGGAAGTATTACCACCCTCGTAAATAACCAAAAGAAAATTTTTTTTGTTGTAAATTTGTAAATGTACTATTTTCCTAACTCTGATCATTTAATGTGTTTTAAAGGATAACTATATAAGAAAATAAGCTTAATTAAGTTGTAAGTAAGTTTATTCAAAGTTAATTGCAATTTTGAATGCATTAATAAGCCGCACGATGACTGGTTGTTAGACTGTAAGGTATAACTAAGTGTCTAAATTTTGGCTGTTAGGGTGTACAGAGAGTTTCAATCCTCCAATGAATACATAAAAATGTGTTTAGATGTAGCACCAAGACTTGGTGACCAAGTACTAAACAGCTATATCGTATTTGTTAGCACTTCGAAAATTCTAATTCATAGATAGTGTTGATGATTTTGGTGGTTGCTACCAGTGTAAAAAAAAATTAAGTACTTAATTATTTATATCAATTACATCATATTTCTGCACGAATTAATTATTTTGAACTGATTTTTGCTACAAGTTGACGCTTCATTTTCAACGAATATCCAAAAACTTATTCCACAAAGTATTTTTTTGTAAAACCATTTCTAGAGTTCAACAGTTTAATGGTAAACGATAGTTTTACCATTGTAACTAAATTTATGTTATTTATTTTAAAGGTCCTCTGATTCATAATGGTTCGTGTCAAAATAATTATATAACTATCTAAATTAATTATAGGTTAAACCCGACATTCGTTTTTATGAATTTTATTGTCAATGTAATTAAATTGATTATAACTAAATTTGCTACTTGATTATAGATATAGAGTTGATTTATTCAACCTGTGAAGTTAACTCGCCAATACATATTTTTTTTTGATTGCTTGAATTGATACATTTTGCTTAAAACTTCACACCATTAAAGTATTTTATAGTCTGAAGTTAATTTGAAACCAACAATTGAGAAGGTCATTTGCAATAAAACCTGTGTTCAGAAATTAGTTCAATTGCAATTATGTAACTTTTAAGTTACAGAAAATATTTAAATTTTAACTGGACAAATATGTGAACAATAACTTTTACATTCAAATTCTGGAACACATTATTCCTTATTTTTTTTTTTTTGTACTTTGTAGGACTGTATCAACTTTAAATGTACACTACTGTATCTTATTTATGTTCACGTCGTTTGTTATATTGTGTATATGTTGTATATGTGATTGTGTTACTGTATCTTGACCAGTGTTCTTTGCCGTGTGTTCTTGTTAGCCTACATTGATAAAAATAAAACCACTGTAACTTATGTACTGGTACTTAATCATGCAATTATGTAAATTAAAATTGTTTTCATAGGATAAAATGTCTGTGCTATACAACAGAAAACCAAGAACAATCTCTGTGTTGCTGTAGTTTATGTAATTTTTGTTTTTCATTGTCCTTCTGTTGGTGATCGTTGTGGAAGTAACTGAGAAATCGAGGTCGAGGTAACTCACAGGAATGACTATCGCTCGTTACTAACGCACTAATTACATAATGTATAAAAATTGTGTGCGTGGGTGCCACGCGTATTACAAGTGACATTTAGTTCCGTACTAAATACCATTTTGTTTACGAAATGCGAACTGTGTTGCTATCAACACTACGTATTTTTTATTTGTACTTGTGGCTGAAATTGGGTATTACTAATTTATATATGAGAAACAAAATTGTCTGTTTGAAACGCAAAAAATTTGGTTCTTTTTTGAAAGAAGTAAATACATCAATGTTATTTTATACACTAAGACTGTATTATGTACGGTGATTATAATTTATTAAAATTGTGATCCATATATACTTAATCGTATAAAATGTGAACTAAGCTACTACGGAGATTGAAAAAAGAACTGTTGGCGACTTCAGCGTGTATCTTAGAGTGAAAACTACGAACTTATAATTGTCCTGCGAAATATCTTGCTTCGACTATTATGCTGGACCACGAACTTCAGGACGAGGGATAACTAAATCAAGAACCCCATAATTCAAATTTCATAATACCTTGAAGAACCTGGGTATACATGATGATAGTCAAACTCCGAATATAGAGTTGATGTCTAAGGATCTACTGGTTATTTCTACTGCTACCTACCAACAAACGCCGTGACAATGAAGACATTTATGGAGTGTCATGACTATATGTTATAGTTGGACGAATAACACCACGATATCCTTTGACTTATGTTTGGAACTACAGAAGGATTAAAGTGGTATGGAGTTACTGTTAATTGACAGTGTAAATATGTATGTGAAATGCTTTGAAATATTAGTAGGTAATCCAAACGACGTGCTGATCTGTAGATTTATTCCTGATTAATTAATGTAACATCAATATTATAATATTCAATTTGCTGCACCAATTATTGTGAAGTAATTTTCCATAACTATCATCAATTTAGAAAAGTAACTGAAAAGCCTGTACCAGCTATATTTTGTTTTATTTAACTTTGAGTTCTCTATAATTGATTATGCTAGTCTAGAGTTGGTTTGTATTATCCCAGATAAAGCAAATTAAATGAATTTAAACTAATTTGGAATGTTAATATCTCCGCCTTTGATTTTACATTGTTTCTCATAGAGGAAACTGAACCTTGTAATTTGGCGACATGTACTTCATGTTAAATTCAGTGTCACATCCAGAGATTAGAGAAATATACAGATGGAGAATGTCTGACTTTTGACGAGGGGGTTTAGATTATCGTATTTTGTCCGTAGTATTTAAAGATCATCAAAAAAAAATTGGTTGTCTGTAAAGTCGGGTTACGTACGATAGTTTAACGTGACGTCATAACAAAACATTGATGAAATGATTGCATACTTTATTAATAACAATTTAATCATTTTTATTGAATTATCACTATTTTGCATGGATACAAAATTAAATCTACAATTTAATTGATAAATTTACTTTTATTTGCACTCATTAATTCAAATATTTTTACTACTTTAACGAACAGATTATTTTAACTATAACTTTTTGAATGAAAGTGATTGTTTAATTGGAGTGTTCAATTGGCTCCATAAAATAGTATATTCCCTTGCACGTCGGTTAGGCGGTTCAACTTGATATTAAAATTTCTAAATATTTTTAAAATTCTCTTTTATGTTTCTTTTTGTTTATTGCTCTTTATTTTGGAAAAATGAAAAAAAACCAAAAAAATTAATTAATAAAAAATAGTTTAGTTAAAGTACTAAATTTAAAAGCTACTTTCGAAAAGCCCGCCTTAACCTATTTAATATAATAGTAGATTCATAGGCCAAACGAGTGGAAGATAGATGCGGCACAAGCGTAGAATGAACGTAACGGGACAATGAGTCATGCTTTTTCGTGCGTGCAGCCGGCGTTCATCGATTTATTAGACGTTGTTACGTCAAAAAATTAATTAATAAAAAAATTTGGTTGTCTGTAAAGTCGGTTTTCGGACGATAGTTTAACGTGACGTCATAACAAAACATTGATGAAATGATTGCATACTTTATGAATAAAATTTAATCATTTTTATTTTAATATTAAAAGAATAAATACTTGAAATTATACTAGTAATCAGATTTTTAAAATGCAAGAATAATTAACCTTTATTGCCGAAATTGTTGTTATAAGCATTGAAAACCACATTAACTTTTTTCACTTTATAAACAGTCGACGAAACAGTTCACCTGTAGATGACTTGTAATTAATTTTAAAAACTGGCGTTTAGCTATAAAGTTTAAATATAATTATGAACAAGTTTTCATATTAATAAACTGTAATCAAATATCTACCAATTATATGAATCACTATAATTTTTTAGTCAATTGTAACATAGCCTATTATTACTGCACTGGCCGACAGCGTAACGGAACACAGTGTAACGGAACAAAGAGCGTAACGGGACACAGCGTAACGGAACAATGAGCGCAACGGGACACTTTTTTTGTGCGTGCAGCCGGAGTTCTTCGATGTATTAGACGTCACGTCAAAAATAGTTTAGTTAAAGTACTAAATTTAAAAGCTAATGATTAATTAATTAATAAAAAAATAGTTTAGTTAAAGTACTAAATTTAAAAGCTACTTTTGAAAAGCCCGCCTTAACCTATTTAATATAATAGTAGATTCATAGGCCAATCTAGTGGAAGAGAGATAGATGCGGCGCAAAGGTACAATGAGCGTAACGGGATAATGAGTCATCCTTTTTCGTGCGTGCAGCCGGCGTTCATAGATTTATTAGACGTTGTTACGTCAAAAATTAATATTTGCACTTATAGAAATTATTAACTAATTTGGAAAATTTTCTATCATAGTTCCTAGTTTCCCATTACAACTATTCGAAATGTATTCAAGTTAAAGTGCGGTATGTATTATAACACCATTTTTACTTTTGTGATTATAATATATTAATATGAAACAAGACTAAATAGGATGAGTGAATCGTTGGAGTGTACATATATACGTATGCGTAGCACTGTGGCTGTGGCTCGCATCGGTTGTTGTGCGTCCGTGGCCTTGGGAAGGGTTTATCTTGACAAGGGGCCCGCAAGGTGGGGGGAAGAAAGGTAACACCTCCCGAATGGTGTGGAGAAGACAGTACGAGAGCGATAACCGACACTTTTTTTGTCTCCTCCTTTTGCTCTCTTCGCGGTCACACACACACACACCCAAATGCAGATGCCAGGCGCGAGCTGAGAACTTGCTGCTCTGATGAACGCTCTTAAGACATCCGAAACCTGACAGCTGCGGAGTTACGCGAGTCGCCGACACGTTGAGAGATTTCTGCCGTCGGGTCGGCGCGGAATGACGCGACTGGCCCCAGCCGCGCTCGTGATTTCTGGAAAGCGCCTGGGCTGATATATAACGAAACGATATATGAACGAAACAAATCAGAGGGCTGACCTGACGAAGGGGTCGCAGGCATTGGCGGATGCGACGGTGCGGCTGGGTTTCAGGCCTCAGGCCTCAGGCCGCCGGCCTCAGAGAGCAGTGAGAGTTGAGTCGGAGTTCAAGCGGGAGCTTTCCCGCGTCGGGGTCTCCAGGGCGATAGTGCCGCGGGTGCGGCAGAGTGGCGAAGTCCTTGGACGAAGGTTCCAGGGCAGGAGTTCAGTGGAGTCTGGAGTTTTCCCGCGGCAGAGTTTCCGGGCGATAAAGCGGCGAAGTCCCTGGACGAAGGTTCCAGGGTGAAGAATTCAGTTCCGTGCGATAGTGTCGCGGGGGCGGCGGATTACCGAGCGAGGCGTCGAGTGGGATCTCTGCGAAGGGGAAGTGCGACGGCGGCGGCGGAGTGCGGCGACGGAGGCCCACGAGGGGTGCTGCGACGAGAGTTGCGCCAGAGGTGCGGCCCAGCGAGGTGTGTGGATTGTGCAGAAACGAGTGACTGGAGGAAGCAACATTATTTTTAAGTGCAATTGATTATTTGCCATTTTAGAAGATTATTTGTAAGTGAAATAAGTAGTGGCGATCAATAAAACTGTGTGTAATAAATATCTATAAAAGGGCTATCCTTTACGAACCCGCGATTCGTAATAAAATTTATTGCCGGCCATTACAGCAATTGTTTTTCGAGGTTGAGCCTCGAATGGGTACATAGTACGTTTCAACCTGCATTGAATCAGGCATCTTCAGGGTTAACAAATTAAAGAGAGGTTGGCGAAGTGGTAGTAAAGTATATATTCTTGCGAAAGGTTTTCAGGAAGAAAAACCCAATAGGCCTGCTCCGTTTCCCTCAAGTGTCACATATCCCTCATCTAGCTGACTTTAGAGCAAATTGGCCCTAAATGGATTCCCAACCCTGGAGATGGCTGCTAAAATTCAGATCGTAACGTCGTTACACACTGCCACTGCGTCTGAGCTCAGCCTCGAAAAAAAAAAAGACATTTGGATTAAACGGTCAAGTTTTAAAAATATTAATAGCGGCAATCCATTATTACTTTTCATTGCAAACTTGAAATATAATAACTCGACACATATATTCCTTTGTTTTATGTAGGCCTAAGGAATGACTTAACTATACCACAATTTCTCGCGTGAACACAAGACGATAGGAAAGTTAATCAAGCAGCAAACAACACCTAAAATTGCAATAAAGATTTCCTTCCTCAATCCGAGATTAAGAGAAATCGGGCTCCACGAACTATTTTACAAATCTACGAACACTGTACATAAACTCTGAAATACATAGAAATAACACCTAAGGTTTACACTTCCTTGCGTCCACCGAAAGGAACTGAAATGACATTCATCAAAAATAATTTTAGGTTCGACACTTATTTTCATGTGTGGAAAAAGTATATAAGATATATAGGAAATAAAATATTGTAAAGATGCACCTAAAAAAATGTTTACTACGAATTAAAAAAAAAAACACACATAGCAAATTAAGCTGGTACATTGAAAGGAAAAAATTAACTGCTACTCTAAAGTGCATTAAAACTTTTAAACTTTTTTTTTAAATATGTCCTTCACCTTAATTGATAAAAATATCAGTTCTTGATTATACTTCAGGTTTTTGACGTGACAACATCTAATAAATCGATGAACGCCGGCTGCACGCACGTAAAATTGTCCCGTAACGCACAATGTCCCACTACGATGTGTCCCGTTACGCTAGTTGTAAGCTTGCGCCGCATCTCTTCCACTCGATTGCAACAACCATCGGTTTTACTTTTTAATAATGTTTTCGTCGTTTGAATTATTAATATTTTGTAATTTAACGATCGTCCACCAATTTTCAGTACAATTGGTACGGTTATTTAAAAGTAATTTTGAATTTTCAAATACGTTTTTGTACGAACAATGGTGTATTACAGTTACACATAATTCAAATTACACCCAGGATCTTATGCACAATGTTTTTAAAAAAATATTGTAACATTATAAATAAGTTTGGTGTATTTGGGATGCGTATTTGTTATAAAATCGTATTATAAAAACGAAATATTATTCCCCTACGGTGCTGTAATCTACGGTGACGGACGCGGACCGAACGAATCGCGCTATCTACCCGCTTCCGCGACAACCAGGCACTCGTTAATACATATTTTCCTTAATTTATCGCGAGGGACGTTATTAATGAATTATTCGTGCCCGGGGCCACAATTGCATATAATTTTGGGCACTGGAAGACATAAAAACGTAAAATATTCTCGACGGAATTTAATCTCGGCCCCAGCGCACCACGAGCGTCTGGGTTGGAGATTAAAGCCAAAATTCTTTCTTAAACTTACTAATACGTATTTTATTAACTCCAAATTTTTTATTAAATTACACGTTTAATTACACGACGAACAAACTTCATCGTTAAATGTGTAATTGCGAAAAAGCCTAAAACATTCTCGACGATCTGGAAGTTAAATAGCAAACATGTATAAAAGTTATAGTTAAAATAATCTCTTCGTTAAAGTAATAAACATATTAGAATTAATGAGTGCAAATAAAAGTGAATTTATTAATTACATTGTAGATTTCATTTAACTCCTTTGTATCCATACAAAAGTGATAATTCAATAAAAATTATTCAATTTTATTCATAAAGGTATGCAATCTTTTCATCAATGTTTTGTTATGATGTTATACGTTAAACTATTGTTCGTATACCGACTTTACACACAATTTTTTTTAGAATAATTTTATTAACATAAAGTGTATTTAAATATATAATCATATATATTTTTTTAATGCGAGCTACACACCATAGGCCCTGCACCCTCTTTACAACTAGATACATAGGACGTGAAAATCAGAAGCAGGAACTGCAAAATGATCTCTACTGTGGCTTTGTTCTGAAGCCAGTTATGGCGGAAATTTCGTGAAGGCTTACGTTGCGGGGCTGGAAATAAATGGAGAGAATGCCCTTTTAACAAATCTCGCCGATGATTTTCGGATCATTAAGCCAGAACGCGTCGGCTGTGAAGAATAATGTGAGGTGTTGGGGGGGGGGGGGGGGGGAAAGGAAGTAGAGAGAGAGGGGAACTAGGGAACAACAGTATCACATAGCTGTCTTTCCCGCGGGACCAATTTCCTCAGTGCGAAAAAAAAAATGAGCCGAGAAAAGAAAAAAAGTATGATGAATGGCGAACGGCAGAAATCGCGTCTTTATCAACCCGCGAGAAAACAAAAGCGGGGAAAGAGGAACCGGGAGTTATACCCTAGGACGGGAAGCAGCAAAAAGCTAGGATGGGGGAAGGGGATAGAAAGAACAGACAGGAACCAGCGCAGTAAACAGACGAGAATCGAGAGGAAGGAGCAAGAAGCAGGGCAGTAAATTAAGAGCCAGGCAGCGCAAGTCAGCAGGTTGGTCCAGAAGGGGGGTAGCGACAGAAAGAGAAGGGGGAAGGTTCTCCAGCAGATGGTACGACCAGAAAAGGTCGGCGTCCAGACGTCACGTGCGTCAGACACGTGCGCGGACTGATATACGAGCTGCGCGCGGAGTTCTCGATATAAAACATTTACGGTACGACCTCCAACAACCCCCTCCCCCCTCCCACACACACACACCCCACCCGGGTCAAACCCTCTTCACCCACAGAACCTCTCTCGCCCAAGTATTAATGTAGTTGTTAGAAATTTCCCCGTAGGGTTCGGAAATTCAACCGTGCCAAGAATGGCTAATGTTCTACAAAATAAAAAGAAGAATGAAAAACTTATTTTAAGCTTCTAACCTTTTACTCAGCTTAAAACATCCAATTATTACCAAAGGAAATTTATATATTTCAGCTGTATAAAGTGGGGTGAATTTCAAAAGCAAAAATGTGTAGACTTCAATTGCAACTGGCGTTGTCTGGCAAGTAATATAATTATTAAATCAATTGCTTATACCATGTTTATCCTCTTACAAGAATAAAAAAACGCACATACTTGGTTGGAGTCTCATGAATATTGCATATTTATCTCAACAGTCTTTCTACAAAACTCAAAAATAAATATATTTTAACTTGATAAGCTCGGTTAGAATAAAAAAGTTCTCTCTTAAGTGTATGCGACATAAAAATCGAGATAAGGTTCCATAATATTTTTCTGGAGAAAAAAAAAGGCTTAAATTGATTCTGCACAGTTTTTAAAATATTAGTTAAGGCGTGCAGCAGAATTTATTATTACCAGAGTTATTTTGGTTTTTAATTGTGTATTTCCTTGCAAGCTCCTCACATACGAAATTGAACTATTTACAATTTAGTATATACAGGAGAGAAAGAAAGAGAGAGAGAAGAGAGAGAGAGAAGAAAGAAAGAAGAAAGAAAGAAAGAAAGAGAAAGAAAGAAAGAAGAAAGAAAGAAAGAGAAAGAAAGAAAGAGAGAGAAAGAAAGAGAGAGAAAGAAAGAGGAGGAGAGAGAAAGAAAGAGAGAGAAAGAAAGATAGAGAGAGAAAGATAGAGAGAGAAAGAAAGAGAGGGTGAAAGAAAGAGAGAGGGTGAAAAAAAGAAAGAGAGAGAGTAAGAGAGAGAAAGAGAGAGGGTGTAAAAAAGAAAGATAGAGAGAAAGAAAGATAGAGAGAAAGAGAGAGAAAGAGAGAGAGCGAGAGAGAAAGAGAGAGAGAAAGAGAGAGAGGGTGAAAAAAGAAAGAGAAAGAAAGAAAGGGAGAAAGAAAGAGAGAAAGAAAGAAAGAGGAGAAAGAAAAGAAAAGAGAGAAAGAAAGGGAGAAAGCAAGGGAGAAAGAAAGAAAGGGAGAAAGAAAGAGAGAAAGAAAGAAAGAGAGAAAGAAAGAGAGAAAGAAAGAGAGAAAGAAAGAAAGAGAGAAAGAAAGAAGAGAGAGAAAGAAAGAAAGAGAGAAAGAAAGGGGAGAAAGAAGAGAGAGAAAGAAGAGAGAAGAAGAGGAAAGAAAGAGAGAAAGAAAGGGAGAAAGAAAGGGAGAAAGAAAGAAAGGGAGAAAGAAAGAAGAGAGAAAGAAAGAAAGAGAGAGAAGAAGAGAAAGAGAGAAAGAGAGAAAGAAAGAAAGAGAGAAAGAAAGAAAGAGAGAAAGAAAGAAAGAAGAAAGAGAAGAGAAGAGGAGAGGAGAAGAAAGAAAGAGAGAAAGAAAGGGAGAAAGAAAGGGAGAAAGAAAGGGAAGAAAGGGAGAAAGAAAGAGAAGCGGGGGCAGACATCCCTCAGAGTCGGCGCGGCTGGAAGGCCGGCCCCAGGCGGACAGAAATAAACGAATCGTCCTCCGGGCCCGAGATGCCCCCAGACGCCCCGAGAGCAGGATCGACGGAGGATGTCGACGTGAGGAAGGGGATGATCGTGCTTGTCCTTCCGAAAGGGAGAGGCTGGAAGGGAGAACGTGGGGGCAAAGAAAAAGAAGAAAAAAAGGGGTTGATGGAGGGGACGGCGGGTGTCTCAAAATTGCCCGCAACACTCAGTCTTCTCTCCGGCCGGGAGGCGATCACTGCTTCCCTGGTCGCGCCTCGCCCGGCAGTGCGCGCGCGCAGTGAATCACGGAACGCGCGCTGCAGCGTCTGGAACCGACTCAAACAGCGCGGTTCACGCAGCCACGCACCACGAGGACAAACAAGTCCCGCTTGTGAGCAGTGTTTGTAGTTGTTATCGCTGCTCGCCGTTGTATGCAATGAAAACAAACGTCAATCTCAACGATGATCGCGGTCATACACACACACACACGTTTATATATATATAAAAAAGAAATATATATATATATATATATATATATATATATATATATATATATATATATATATAAATAATATATATATATATATATATAAATAATATATATATATATAAATAATATATATATATATAAATAATATATATATATAAATAATATATATATATATATATATATAAATATATAAATAATATATATATATATATATAAATAATATATATAAATATAAATAATATATATAAATAATATATATATATATTAAATCTTGCGGCTAACGAGTCGTTTGAGAATCCTGAAAGTTAAGAAAATTAAATGTTCAATACAAGAATTTTACACGCATGAGCCCAACTACCTTTGAAGATTTGTTGATTAATTTTTGAAGTAAACACTTGCGATAACCGATCCCTATACAATATCGGTAACTAGCACTTTGTTACTTGCTGCCCGACAATTTCCCTGTCAACATTTAAAAAAGTTAATTTTCGCAGTACTGTAGTAACAGTTTTAATATTAATATTCCAGGTTAGCCGTGACATTTCGGTTTTCAGCAACAGGAGATTCATATTCAAGCCTGCAATCTTTTTTTCTTCCGAATTTCAAAGCAGGCTATCGGAAGAATAGTTCCTGAAGTGTGTTCCACACTGATATAAGTATTAAAGAATAATATTAATGTCGGTTAAAAAAATATAAAAAGTTTATTTATAAGAATATATTTATAAAAACACATTACATGCATGATGTAAGAAAGTAACATCTAAAAAAAACCTTAAAAAATAAATTTAACTATAGTAGTTCTGATAATATAATAGATAAAAAATTTACACAAAAATGTTGAGGAAATGTTAAGTACAGTCATTGAAATCATCAGAACACTTCAGATGAATGTGATAAAGGATTGCGAACTGACTCCAGCGGCGAAATTGTGGGAATTGAATTTGATTGACCATCTCGAGCTGAGGCAAAATACAGCATAAGTACTTGTGCATGTGGAGTTCAGTTGCGTCAGGGACCGACCAACTAGAGAAGACTGCGACACATGTTTATCAAAGGGGTGGTTGTCGTGCAGGGAGATAAACTGATGAGAGTGGAGATGAGCAGGATGCTGATTGTTGCATATAAACGCGAGGAAAAGAGTTGTCACGGGAACAGAGGAATGAAATAGTTCACCCTTGAGCGTAAATTAAATGCAGACTTTCCAAACAAACCTCTATCTGCTTTCATTAAAATTCCATACACGACGCTAAGCCTTCAGTCTTGTAGCTGTAGAATATTACACCATCTTGGAAGATAAAACACGCACAAAGTGTTTTAATCTCGTTCTGTTCAGGAGACACGGCACTACATGTTATTACAATATGCGATAAAATTAAGGTACTGGTGTAACAATGTGTTTTTTGTATGTTTTATAGACAAAGTATTAACAATTAAATGTAGTTTTCAATTACAGTACAAAAAATCGCGATACCTAAAATAAACATTATTTGACAAGCACGGATGAGTGTCATAAAATCTTACCCTACCGGTCCCGTTTGTGGTTATCTTGATTTCTCCCTTCTGTAGGACGACAATATTTTTTTTTTTTTGTTTCTGCATTCATCTTCTGACTGCCCGACTGTAACCGCAGAAATCTTTCAATTAATGCCAAGCGTGATAAATATACGTAAAGTGTGTTTTCAACTACGTTTCTGGACGAGAATCAAACTTAAGTTTCCGCACCCGCCACCAGAATTCTCTGCCGGAGCAGCCACGTCGACTATAGAATCATTTGATTTGAAGAGCCAAACTTTGAACCTCCCTAATGGATAAAAGCGACAGAGACTTGAAAAAAATAATAGAAACCGGCTTTGGACCATAATTTCTATAAGGAATTATATCAAAGTACTGCATATATTGTTAAAAAAAAAATTCATTAAACTATTCATACTATCAAATTTCCCTTTGGTTTCGTGAACTTTCGTTCGCACCATCCGCCGCATATGGCAACAGCGTAGTTACACATTTCCGTTTCACGCGACATTTGCGTTCACGAAATTACTCCTACCAGATAACTTACACCTAGATCTTGGAATTTTAGACGTTAAATAAAAAGAACAGTGGTTAGCATGCAATCGTTTTTACCCTCGCTTCAACACGCATTGTCACTTGGCGATTAGCGGGCAGCGACATTCCAGGCTGGCGCCGAATTAACACGTTCCCACCCCACACACGACACACGGTCGGATCCCAGGGGCAGATCATTCAGAGCTCTTCGTCTGGAGAATTAAGACAGGCATTCGCCATGGAAGAGAGAAACCGCCGCAACCGTCGGAGAACGGAACTGACAAGCGAGCTATTAGAAGCGACCGTAAAAAAGGTGGGGGGGGGGGGGGACAAGGAAT